>NC_089756.1:32243761-32248761 GCF_040412425.1 Macrobrachium rosenbergii | reverse complement strand
CAAATAATACTAATGATCTCTCTCTCTCTCTCTATGTTAATGTCACGTTTGATGGTATGGGTAAAGGAATACTAATCATCTCTCTCTCTCTCTCTCTCTCTCTCTCTCTCTCTCTCTCTCTCTCTCTCTCTCTCTCTCTCTCTGTTAATGTCATCTTTGACATGGGTATGGCTAAAATAATAAGAGAAATAATAATCTCTCTCTCTCTCTCTCTCTCTCTCTCTCTCTCTCTCTCTCTCTCTCTCTCTATTATCGTCATCTATGACGTATGGATTAAATAATAATAATAATAATAATAATAATAATAATAATAATAATAATAATAATAATAATAATATTATTATTATTATTATTATTATTATTATTATTATTAAAAATAAAAATAATAATAATAACGAAACACAGAGAGAAAGATGTACATAACTTTCTTCATATTTCGGCCAAAAAAATAACACGAGTGAATGTGAATGAAAGCCGTCATGCATAGATGAATAACAATGGGAGAGAACAAAAAAAAAAAAAAAAGAGAAGAGGGAAAAGAATAATGGGCCCCCAAAAAACTTTTCAGCACAGCAGCTGCTGTTCTCTGAAGCGTTGACGCAAAATCCCGAAACAACAATAAATATTTTGGCGCCCCCCCCCTCTCCGGGAAAGGCTCAACGATAATAAAATACTGCTATGAATTAAAATATGAATAGTGAAAAAGAAATTAAAACATGGCATATCGTTGCATATTTCGAGCAAAGGGGAAGCAGAAAATCCCCAAACATCTGTTACTTTAAAATCCAAAATAAATTTTTATCTCGGGAATTAAAAATAAAAAAACGCCAGCGCAAATATGACCTGTCTTTCTCCCCTGGTTGAATTTCATTTAAAAATATTCCCAGCTATGATATTTATCTAAAGCGGGGAAATAACATAATTAGATACCTTTTTATTAAAAAATAATAACGACTTTAATATTTCATGACTGAGGTTTCAGCATTTATTTTCAGTGATGGTCATATGTTGTAACCAGTCATTAGAAGGCGGATCGGTTACAATTAAAAAATTTGATTTTTCTCACGTAAATTTTTCAACGTTCTGTACGGACCCAAGTTGAAATATAACCTCAAACTTAATTATCTTACTTTATGCATACCTAATTCTCTCAGACTTATATTATTTGCTTCATTCTTGTTTTTAATTTTTTTTTAATTCTTTTTATTTAGATATTTTCTATCCAGATCAATACATATCTAATTACTAGTTTTACAGAAGTAGGTATTACAGAAAACAGTCCGTTGTTATAGAGACTAATTTCCTTTTCTATCCGCATATCTTTTGTAAGTTCAGTAAATGTAAATTTGGTATTTTATTATTATTATTATTATTATTATTATTATTATTATTATTATTTATTATTATTCATTATTATTATTATTATTATTATTATTATTATTATTATTATTATTTATTATTAAGAGATGAACCCTATTCATATGGAACAAGCCCACCAAAGGGGCCATCTCCTTGAAATTCAAACTTCCAAAGATTATTATTATTATTATTATTATTATTATTATTATTATTATTATTATTATTATTATTATTATTCATAGGAACAGTAGATGAACCCTATTCATATGGAACAAGCCCACCACAGGGGCCATCGACTTGAAATTCAAGATTCCAAAGATATTATTATTATTATTATTATTATTATTATTATTATTATTATTATTATTATTATTATTATTATTATTCAGATGATAAATCCTATTCGTATGGAACAAGCCCACCAAAGGGCCACTGACTTGAAATTCAAGCTTCCTAAGAAAATGGTGGTCATTAGGAAGAAATAAGAATAGGTAAAGGGAAAGATAGGAAGAAGAGATCTCGCTTATTAAAAAGAAAGAATAAATTAGTAAATTAATAGATAAAAATGTATTAACATGCAAGGAGAAGCAGAACTAAGCAGGATTATGAGAGGATAAATAAACATGCAAGTTTGCCGTGAAAAGACAATTTATCCAAAGACAAGGGAAACATAACCTAACTAGATTTTGATAGCTCTTGAATTTATGGGATGAGCTCTTCGGCGCAATCGAGTTTTCTGTACAGCGTATAATCAAGGCCACCGAAAATAGATCTACCTTTCGGTGGTCTCGGTATAATGCTGTATGAGCCGCGGCCCATGAAACTTGGACCGGTCCTATGTCGTTGCCAGACACATGATTATGGCTAAATTTAACCTTAAATAGAATAAAAACTACTGAGGTTAGAGGGCTGCAATTTGGTATGTTTGATGATTGGAGGGTGGATGATCGACATGCCAATTTGCAGCCCTCTAGCCTCAGTGGTTTTTGAGATATGAGGGCGGACAGTAAAAGTGCTGACGGACAGACAAATAGCCTTCTCCATAATAGTTTTCTTTTACGGAAAACTAAAAAACAAGAAAAGCAAATAACGTAAGTAACAGAGAATTGACTTTGCATAAAAAATAGAGAAATGAATTCGGGACTCAATTTCAAATTGGATACGTAAGTTTAAAAAAAAAAAAAAGAAAGAGATAATCACTGCAGTAAAAAAATAGCAAATACTGAAAACCTTAACAAAATATTAAAGTCATTAATTATGGGAATAAAATACCTCTAATTATGCTTTTCCCCCGTTTTATATGAATATCATAATTAGAGATTTTTCAGGAAACTTGGGCACAGGAAAAGGTAGGTCATATTTACTCTGGTACTTGCATTTCGGAAATGAATTTATATGAGCTTTCAAAGTAATGGGTGTTGTTTAAATTTGTCTCCTTTTTTTAACATTTTAATTCATAGATTTCTTCCATAGTTCTTCACCCATCAGTGCTTCTCATGCGGTGCACTGTAGGCATTACTTAAGGTTCTTTGCAGCGTGCCTTCGGTCCATAGCTGCAACGCCCTTTCATTCCGTTTACTGTACCTCCTTTCATATTTTCTTTCTTCCATCTCACTTTCCACAATCTTAACAATTGATAACAATTGAGGTTTTCCTCCTGTTACACCTTTCAAACGTTTTTCTGTCAAATAGAACTAGTTACTGACAGTGAACGACGCTTGAGATATATATATATGTATGTATATATATATATATATATATATATATATATATATATATATATATATATATATATATATATATATATATATATATATATATATATATAATTATATATATATATATATATATATATATATATATATATATATATATATATATATATATATATTATACACACACACACACACACACACACACATATATATATATATATATATATATATATATATATATATATATATATATATATATATATATATATATATATAAATTTACAATGCCTTTAAAATGCAATTTCTATAAACAGCCCATGCACTGATTTTTCAAAATAAATACAAAATCTTTTAAAAATAAATAAAAAAACATATTCTACATTATATCATATTTTATATAAAAAAAGGCTTCGTGAAATGTAAGCGAGGCATTTCAGTACGACAGCTTTCAACAGTAATTGCTAGAAGACGACATTCCCAAAATTCTCAAACGATTCAATGTATCGTCTGAAATTCTCTCTCTCTCTCTCTCTCTCTCTCTCTCTCTCTCTCTCTCTCTCTCTCTCTCTCTCTCTCTTTATGCAAACAAAACTGCAGCTAATTTTCTCATGTGCATATGACACTCGTAAAGTTTTACGACCGCCCATTTGCTGTGCAAACATCGTCGAGGCGACGACGGAGGCGATTGCCATGACCAATGTTTTTCTAACCTTTATTGCCCGACACAAACGTTCTCAGTATAATGCATTATTAAATGTTCTTAGTATAATGTATTATTAAACGTCCCAAACATAATGTTGTCAACCGTTCTGAACATAATGAACTATCAAACATTCTGAGTATAATATATTATCAAACGTTCTGAGTATAATGTTTTATCGAACGTTCTGAGTATATTATCAAACGTTCTGAGTATAATGTATTATCACTCTTTCTGAGTATAATGTATTATCGAACGTTCTGAGTATAATGTATTATCGAACGTTCTGAATATAATGTTTTATCAACCGTTCTGATTATAATGTATTATCGAACGTTCTGAGTATAATGTTTTATCAACCGTTCTGAGTATAATGTTTTATCAACCGTTCTGAGTATAATGCATTATCGAATGTTCTGAGTATAATGTATTATCGAACGTTCTGAGTATAATGTTTTATCAAACGTTCTGAGTATAATTATATTATCGAACGTTCTGAGTATAATGCACTATCGAAAGTTCTGAGTATAATGAATTTCGAACGTTCTGAGTATACTATATTTTGAAACGTTCTGAGTATAATGTCTTATCGAACGTTCTGAGTATAATGTATTATGGAACGTCACGATAATACTGTATTATCGAGCATTCTTAGTATAATGTATTATCAACCGTCCTGAACATAATGTTATCGAACATTCTGAGTATAATGTATTATCAACCGTTCTGAACATAATAAATTATCAATCACTCTGAGCATAATGAATATTGAAGGTTCTGGGTATAATGTTTTATCGAACGTTCTGAACATTCTGAGTATAATGTATTATCAACCGATCCTAACGTAATGAACTCTCAAACATTCTGAGTATAATGTATCATCAAACATTCTGAGAATAATGTATTACCAAACGTTCTGAGTATAATGTACAATCGGTATCGTCTAATCTTATACACTGATAATTTTTAAGCCACTCTGAATGCTTTATTAAAATTAATAAATGATATTAATTCAAATTCTGAGTTTATATTTTTTCCTCGAGAGTTTGTCACTTTTAAGAAGAATAACTAACAATGATAAACAATAATATACAAGCAAAAAATGCGCCGCAGTTTCTTCGGCGCAATCGAGTTTTCTAAGCTCCGGTAATCAAGAGATAACGAATATAATAATAATAATAATAATAATAATAATAATAATAATAATAATAATAATAATAATAAAT
>NC_089756.1:32231261-32241261 GCF_040412425.1 Macrobrachium rosenbergii | reverse complement strand
CGATACTGAAGGCCCTTCAGTCCTCTCGTTAATATCCCGGGCTAAACTCTTTATTCAAACGAAAGGCCTCGGCTTGGATAATACCTAGCGATAATATACAATGCCAGGCTTGTTGTAGCTTAGGCCTAATCTTCAGGTCACGCGTGGGAATTATGTAAGGCCTTGTTTCCTCTCCCCGCCCCCGTCCAACCCCCCTTTTTGGTTTACTGTACTTTTGGAAGTTGGGTTTCCGATCGTAAATGTATATGCAGTTGCAAGTGGGGGCTGTGTGCGGGAATAATTTCTACGGTGAATGTTTTTGTTTTTATTTTTTTTTTTTATCCGTTAATTCCAGAGCCCTTTGTATAACACGATTGTGTGATATATATATATATATATATATATATATATATATATATATATATATATATATATATATAGATAGATAGATAGATAGATAGATAGATAGATAGATAGATAGATAGATAGATAGATAGATAGATAGATAGATATATATATATATATATATATATATATATATATATATATATATATATATATATATTATACATGCATGCATGTACTTTCAAAATAATTCACCAGTGCATATGCTATACCGTCTGTGAAAGTTGCAAATAAATTGATTATACATGTAGGAAGAAACCTCTGTGGACTGAAATGTGGCACGATTGAGAAGTGAAAGAAAATATTCATGGCTATCCTGAAGTTTAAAAACATATAAAAAAACTTGTTAAATATCTTTTAAATTGATGATTTGATCGAAATGGTACTTTGACACAGTGTACAAAACACCTCCCGCTAATTTTTGGTAACAGCGCGTTGTCAAATGGTTTTAGTTATGGCCTTTACTCTTGACTTACGTGGTGTTGCCAAGCTTCGCCAAACTATGCATTCGAACGTCCTTTATCCCCATCCCGTCCCTCCCTCTCCCTTTCCCTCCTCATCCCTCCCTCAACCCACTTTCCTGGCCTCACCATCTCCCCCCCACCTCTTTCCTGTCTATAAGGGATAGCGGACGTTCGATTGCGTAGAATAGTCCAGCTGACTCATGCGACTTTGCCTTTAGAAGTCAAGAGTAAACGCCTTAACTAACACCATTTGACAATGCACTATATTACCAAAAATTAGCGGGAGGTGTCTTGTACTATTTTCAAAGTACCGTTTCGATCAAATAGTCAGTTTGAAAGATATTTGAGAAAAACGATGACTCCGGGTCCCTGAAATGGATAGTAGCAGTGACTTAGAAAACTAAAGATAGCAACTAGCCCAGGTCTACCCTAAATCTGCATGCCTAAAAGCAGATTAAATGAACTAGCATAATAAATAAGAATCCCAAATGAAAGATATACTAATAAACCTACCATTCTGCAAAATACAAACAATTAAGATGACTTCAACTATATAACAATAATGAAGTAATATAATTCAGTCAGAAATATACTTTTGTGCAAAACTATAATAGAGGTGTGATGTAAAAGGCTGGTATATTCAGGAAAAAAATATTTGCCATAAAAAACATAACAAAATTTTATTCCAATGTAATTAAAAAATTCAGTAGGGTGAAACTGAGTCCAATTATCATTTCTCATTTCTCTCTCTCTCTCTCTCTCTCTCTCTCTCTCTCTCTCTCTCTCTCTCTCTCTCTCTCTCTCTCTCTCCTTATTCCTTAATTCTCTTTCCTCTCTCCTTTCTCTCTTCTCACTTCTCACTCTCTCTCTCTCTCTCTCTCTCTCTCTCTCTCTCTCTCTCTCTCTCTCTCTCTCTCTCTCTCTCTCCCCCAGTTGGGGAGCCCAATCCACGGCATTCTGACCAAATATACTGCATATATAAACATGAGGACGCTGTTGATATGGGGTGAGAACGGCAGTTTTACATGCTAATGGTCTATGATTATGATTATGCAAATACATACCTTTGGCTAATGGAGTAATCTGTATTTATTTAAGAGGAGAGTGGGAGGGGGACAGCGCGTCCAGTAAAATGCTTTTCCATACATTTATGATACGGTGCATTATTTATTTTTTTTTTTATCATTATTTTTTTCCTGTCACAGACATGAGCGTTTTTTATAGCGATAAAAATTATCTCTTTTACAGGATGCGTAAACTAAAATTTCTATTCATGACTCCAAACGCGTGATATAATTATTTTCAACACTTAGCACATATTTACACTGCTGTTACCTATACTTAGCACATATTTATCATGCTGTTGCCTATACTTAGCACATATTTACACTGCTGTTACCTATACTTAGCACATATATACCATGCTATTATCAGAATCAAAATCTTCCAAATGAAGGTGATATTTTGAGTCTCATTAAACTAATTAAAGTGATTATTCGCTTACCTGAGTATCTTTCTTAAGGAATAATTCGCTATAAGTCTACAATAATTACGCACGAGTGAGCAAAGCATTCCCATAATGCATTAGGTGATCGACTCAATCCCTCAATCTCTTCCTGACTCAACAAGTAGCACATCTCCCAGAGAGAGAGAGAGAGAGAGAGAGAGAGAGAGAGAGAGAGAGAGAGAGAGAGAACAACAATGAGAGAGAGAGAGAGAGAGAGACAAGAGAGCAGAGAGAGAGAGAGAGAGAGAGAGAGAGAGAGCAACAATTGGGCACAGAGAGAGAGAGAGAGAGAGAGAGAGAGAGAGAGAGAGAGAGAGAGAGAGAGAGAGAGAGAGAGAGAGAGAGAGAGGAGAGAGAGAGAGAGAGAGAGAGAGAGAGAAAGAGAGAGAGAGAGAGAGAGAGAGAGAGAGAGAGAGAGAGAGAGAGAGAGAGAGAGAGAGAGAGAGACCGTGGGCCGACAGAAACAGTGCGGACAAAATAAAGTGCGGACGGACAAACAAAGCCGACACAATAGTTCTCTTTTACAGAAAACTAAAAAAAACACAATGTATCTGAATTCTCAGACTAAAGAAAGCCAAGGGAAAGTGATGACATTTCCAAAGATACGAAAACCATCTCACTCACGGGTCTGCTACACATCAAAGGAAGATGATTATTTACCTCGACCCAATGGCGCATGACAACGCAGTTGACGCAATGTATTGTGAAATTCAGCGGACCAACTTCAAAACCCCGATAATGCAATCTGCCTGAGGCAGAATCTTCAATGCGTCAGAGGTGAGATATACAATCATTTGACCTTTTAAACTTCAAAAGTTCTGGAGAAGATGCTATGCTTTACTACCCTATTGCTATTCTCATTGCACTCGAATACATTTTTATCTATTTATCAATTTATTATTTTGTTTTTCTCTATAATATGTTAATCTCTTCTTTCTGTAGATTCCGTTACCTTCTGTTACTTCCTGATGAGTACCATATTCTTTGGAAGCTTGAATTTCAGTTCAATGGCCCCTGTGGTGGGCTTGTTCCATATGAATAGGGTTCATCTTCTGAATAATAATAATAATAAATAATAATAATAATAATAATAATAATAATAATAATAATAATAATAATAATAATAATAATAATAACCTGAGGTAATTCAGAAGCGCCAGAGAAGTTCTTGAATCTGAAAACCTATTTCTCTCTATCAGCTGATTTTAGATGGAATTCTTATTATTATTGATGATTACGAACCTTATCTTAATAAGCATTAACAGTTAAGAGTTAAGTCATAGCCATCACTGGTTGAGTAAAAGATCAGTTGAGGAATTTACAAAATTTAAAACGATATTTATTTCATTTATCGAAAAACTTACATTCTATCTGATGGCCTCATTATTATTATCATTATTATTATTATTATTATTATTATTATTATTATTATTATTATTATTATTATTATTATTATTATTCAGTAGATGAAACCCATTCACATGGAACAAGCCCACCAAAGGGGCCACTGACTTGAAATTCAAGCTTTCAAAGAATATGGTGTTCATTAGGAAGAAGTAAGAGGAAGTAAAGGGAAATACAGAAAGAAGAGATCCCACTTATTAAAAAAAGATAAAAATTAATAAATAAATATAGATAAAAATTTATTATAATGGAAGAGGAACAGTATTAGGGCAGTAATGCATTGCATTCTCGCTTGAACTTCCGAAGTGCCAACTACACAACATTCTCTGAAGGAGGCTGTTCCACAGTCCAACGGTGTTAGGATTAAAGGACCTCTGGGATTGAGAACCTTTATTCTTCACAACCTCTTTCTTTGGGTCATTTAGGCAAAATACAGCATATATCCCCAGCCACCAAACTCCTCGCATAACTGTTTCATGACAATGATCAACGCATCTTCCAGTTTCAAACCCGTCCTGCTTTTCCGTAACTTACTCTTGTGTAACAGTACTCTACAGTACTTTCCCAAGTTAATATACCGCGTAACATTACGGTCCAATGATTCTAAAGCCGGCTCTCTGTTACAGTTTTCCCATACACAAAGGAACAATTATTCCTCTGACCCATTCCACTGGATCCTTACCTTCAATACTGGCGGGGGTTCCACACACATAGACACAGAATTCAGAGGTTGAGGGATGAATGAAGCGATTACAAGAAATGCCTTTGGTTGTGGCGTGGGCTGCCTCAGTAACCGGGAGCGTTCTCTGAGGCGTACCATAAAGGGGTCGCAGAGAAAAGGTAAACAGAGAGAGAGAGAGAGAGAGAGAGAGAGAGAGAGAGAGAGAGAGAGAGAAGAGAGATAGTTTTAACGTCGATAATTCTTTCGGTATTTTTTTTTTTTTACATGTTTTTGAAGAATATTATCCGGTCGTTTTTCGAAAGAGAACTTTCCCGCAGAAGTTGATAAATAGAAAGAAAAAAGAAAAAAAGATTCTCAAACCACAATATCATCGCTTACGTTTTTACAACTGAAAGATTTTATATACAGAGTGTGTGTGTATGCATGAAAATATTTATATATAGATATATATATGTGTGTGTGTATATATATACATTCATATATATATTATATATATATATATATATATATATATATATATATATATATATATATATATATATATATATATATATATATATATATATAGTCGTTATATATATACACAGTCTTATATATGGGATAGAAGCAGGATTCTAGTTTCATAAGCTATTGCTGTTCGATTATAAATATGCAAATAAATACTTTTGACTAATCGGGCATTCTATACATTTTAACCTGGGAAAATTCAGAGGGGGACCATTTTTACCATAATTTTTCCAGTGCTATGATGACATGTCCTTTTTTTTTATAGTATTTTCGACTCTTGAATTTATAAAAAGGAGGTATAGCTAACTCGTTCAACTACCATTAAAAGAGAAAACGTTTTGACACGTCTAAAATTGCACTGGTTATTTGTTCATTTCGTTTATCTCACCATTTTTGTTCACTATCAGAGCATTCATCTAGTTATGGCAAAAGCTTTGCTCCCCTATCTGCGATGAAGGTAGGTATAATCAGAGAATTTGCATAATTCCTACAAAGTAATAATCATTGTGCATTCATATGTAAATAGCTAAATATTCCTAAATTACAAATCCATGTACATTCTGAAATTAACCCAGAAGTTTGAATCTCTCTCTCTCTCTCTCTCTCTCTCTCTCTCTCTCTCTCTCTCTCTCTCTCTCTCTCCCCCTGTGTGTGTGTGTGCATTCATATGTTAATGGTTGTATGCAAAACTCTTAAATAAATAGCTAAATATACCTAAATTACAAATTCATGTACATTCTAAAATTAGCATAAAAGTTTAAATCTCTCTCTCTCTCTCTCTCTCTCTCTCTCTCTCTCTCTCTCTCTCTCTCTCTCTCTCTCTCCATTCATATGCTAATGGCTGTATGCAAAACTCTTAAATAAATAGCTAAATATGCCTAAATTACAAATTCACGTACATTCTAAAATTAGCATAAAAGTTTAAATTTATCTCTCTCTCTCTCTCTCTCTCTCTCTCTCTCTCTCTCTCTCTCTCTCTCTCTCTCTGTTGCAAAACTCTTAAATAAATACCTAAATATGCCTAAATTACAAATTCATGTACATTCTAAAATTACAATAAAAGATTTAATTCCTCTCTCTCTCTCTCTCTCTCTCTCTCTCTCTCTCTCTCTCTCTCTCTCTCTCTCTCTTTCCAACCTGTGAAGTACATTACAACTATGTACACTTCAAGAATAGGCTCATTAATACTTTATGGTATTTCAAAGGTGAATTCCTGTTATCAAAGTCTTGAACCTTTTCCGAATTTGAGCGCTAAATAAAACAAGTAAAAAAATGTGCCCAAGTTTCTTCGGCGCAATCGTGTTTTCTGTACAGCCACTACATCGTATAATCAAGGCTACCGAAAACAGATCTATCTTTACGTGGTTTCGGTATAGCGCGGTATGAGCCGCGGCCCAAGAAACTTTAACCACGGCACGGTGGTGGCCTATCTATGTCGTTGCCAGAAGCACGATTATGGCGAACTTTAACTTTAAATCAAATAAAAACTACCGAGGCTAGAGGGCTGCAAATTGGAATATTTGATGATTGGAGGGTGGATGATCAACATACCAATTTGCAGCCCTCTAGCCTCAGTAGTTTTCAAGATCTGAGGGCGGACGGGAAAAGTGCCGACGGACAGACAAAGCCGGCACAACAGTTTTCTTTCACAGAAAACTAAAAAGCAACCACGACGAAAGTGAACGCATTCCAGGATGCACAGATTCCGAATCGAGGAATGGGAATGGGAATGGGAATGCGTACCGAGACTCGACGACGCTTAGCACCGCCGTCAAGACAAGATGTGGGGCAATTCGACCCTGGAACAACTTGACTCAGACGGTGAAATATTCCCGAGTAGGAATCTTCATCGCATTCCTGGTCCTTACTTCGCTTTCCTTACCAAATCTCCGACAGGAATTGAGAAGCTTCCGAGAACTTTTTTTTGTTCAATTTGTAATTATACATGTCATTATATATATGCATATGTATATATGTATAATATATCTATATATATTTAGATATATATCTATAATATATGTACAGTATATATATATATATATATATATATATATATATATATATATATATATATATATATATATATATATATATATATATATATATATATATATATATTTAATCATGAAGCTACAAATGTCGCTTAATATCTTGATAGCTTAGTGGTAACGTCAACTGGAGTGGCTGGGTCCGTGCTGTGTCGTGGGTTCGCGACCCGACAGTACCAATCCATTTATCACTTATAAATTCTCCTTCGGTGATAATTCTCCATCGGAGATATTCCTGAGGTAGCGTGAAAAAAAATTTGATATTAAGCGACACTTATATATATAGCTTCATGATTGTATATAAATCACGGTGTGATAAAATATATATATATATATATATATATATATATATATATATATATATATATATATATATATATATATATATATATATATATATATATATATATATATATATATATATATATATATATATATATATATCACATTTTTCATATAATTCACACAAGTTGTCCATAACAAAACATCTGGACAATATATAAACAATGACAGTTTTTTCCTTTTTTTTTGTCAAAAAAAATCAGGAAGAAAGAAAGAGCGTAATTATAGAATTCAGAAATCCTAGGAAGAAACGAAGACTTCTTGAAGCAACCGCCTTTGATATTATATGTACTTTGAAGATAAATGAGAAAGTGGCCTTTGTAGTATATATATCATGTGCCCAAAGGACTGGAAGAGCAAAGTGAGGGGAGAGAGAGAGAGAGAGAGAGAGAGAGAGAGAGAGAGAGAGAGAGAGAGAAAGAGAGAGAGAGAGAGAGAGAGAGAAACATCTTAGATATATAAAAATAATCAATTGTGTCTTTTTTTCTTTAGAAACTAGTTAGTTAAATCCAAGACATAAACTTAGAATGAATGATAAATAACGGTTTAGGCTTCCCTGTGGAGAGAGAGAGAGAGAGAGAGAGAGAGAGAGAGAGAGAGAGAGAGAGAGAGAGAGAGAGAGAGAGAGAGAGAGAATTTTATGAACGTCTTCTTACAGCCTCCCCAAACCACAATACCTTCATTAGTCAACTAACAACCAGGTACATTATTACCATTAAGGTCATTAGAGGCATAAAAATTTTTTTGGGCGGGCCAAGCTGAAGACTTCCTGATCCTCTCATGGCCAGGGGATCAAACGCTGGTTCTTCAGTTGCGAGGGAATGTCGTCGTACCATTACGCTACATGGCCGAAAGAGTATCGTTCTATTTTGTAGTTTTAATTCGAAGTCTTATTTTTTTATTAGTGACCTTTCAAGCTATTTTATTTGGCTTTAGTCTCGTTCAAATTCTGTTTCCCATTTTTATTCATTTATTTACTTATTTATTTATTTATTTATTTATTGCTGAATGTGCTTTTTAGTTTTCTGTAAAACAAAACTATTGTGCCGGCTTTGTCTGTCCGCCCGCACCTTATTCTGTCCGCCCTCAGATCTTAAAAACTACTGAGGCTAGAGGGCTGCAAATTGCTATGTTGATCATCCACCCTCCAATCATCAAACATACCAAATTGCAGCCCTCTAGCCTCAGTAGTTTTTATTTTATTCAACACAAAGAGCCATCTCAATGGTTTTCTTTTACAGAAAACTAAAAAAATAAAAATAAAAATAAAAGACCCGAAAATACAAGAGAGAAGACCACAAAATCAATACGTAATCTGGCGAACCCTAATAACAATATCAGTAAAAATAATCATCATCGCCCACAGTGGGGGGGGGAGAATAGCTCCCCCCCCCAAACCCCCCACAAGCCAACGACCATTCGGAACTCCCCGAGCGAAGATAACCGCGAGAATAAATGTAAATTTCCACAAGTATATCGCAGTCAGAAACGCTGAGCAGAACCCTAACACCCTCCCCTCCCTCCCCTCAAGGGGGAGGAGGAGGAGGAACACCCTCCCTCCCACCTCAAAAGGAGGAGGAGGAGAGGAGAAGAGAGGAGGAGGAGGAGGAGGAAGAGGAGGCGGCCCTCCTCCTTTTCTTATGAGGGCATCGACGTGAAAAGACACCTCAAAAGAAAGAAGAGGAAGAGGAAGAGGAAGAGGAAGAAGAGGAAGAGGAAAAGGAGGAGGAGGAGGAGGAGGAGGCAACCCTCCTCCTTTTCTTATGAGGGCATCGACGTGAAAAGACACCTCAAAAGGAGGAGGAGGAAGAGGAAGAAGTTAGAGGAGGAGGAGGAGGAGGAGGAGGAGGAGGAGGAGGAGGAGGAGGAGGAGGAGGAGGAGGAGGAGGAGGAGGAGGAGGAGGAGGAGGAAGCCCCCATCCTTTAGAGGATAAGGGGAGGAGGAAAAGACACAGGAAAAGGAGGAGGAGGAGGAGGAGGAGGAGGAGGAAGCACCCTCCTCCTTTTCTTATAAGGGCATCGACGTGAAAAGACACCTCAAAAGGAGGAGGAGGAGGAGGAGGAGGAGGAAGAACAGGAGGCGGAGGAGGAGGAGGAGGAGGAGGAGGAGGAGGAGGAGGAGGAGAAGGTGGAGGAATTTCAGGAGGAAAGGAGGAAGAACAGGAGGAGGAAAAGACTGGGGGAGGAGGGGCAGGAGGAGGGCAGGAGGAGGAGGAAGAGGAGAGACAGGAAGGAGGAGGAGGAGGAGGAGGAGAAGGAGGAGGAGGAGGAGGAGGAGACGAAGAGGGAGGAGGAGGAGGAGGAGGAGGAGGAGGAGGAGGAGGAGGAACAGGAAGAAGCCCTCGTCCTTTTCTTATAAGGGCACCGACGTGAAAAGACACAGAATCATGCGAAACGCGTTGCGTGGACTGAATGATCCCATTTCCCGAAGGAAAAGAAGAAGAAGAAGAAGAAGAAGAGAGAGAGAGAGAGAGAGAGAGAGAGAGAGAGAGAGAGAGACAACAATGCCGTTGATGCACGGCGAGGGGTCGCATATACCCCCACCCCCTTTTGGCTGGGTAGGTGGGTAGGTGGGCAGGTGGTGGCACGGGCTTGGGAAGGCAGGTAGAAGAAGCTGTCAGAACAGGGGGAGGGGATGGCAATGCACAGGGAGTGGGGATGG
>NC_089756.1:32221261-32228761 GCF_040412425.1 Macrobrachium rosenbergii | reverse complement strand
TGCACCGCATGAGGTGCACTGAGGGCGCTACCCCCCTACAGGGACAAGTGTCAATGCATTACTTCTTAAATTACAAAAAAAAAAAACCGAATCAGTGGCGAAAGTATATGGAATTACAAGCAAGCACTTGGAAGCGCAGACATGGGGAGATTCATTGTTAAGAATTGGGGCCAAATAATCTTACAATTCAGTGTTCCGGATCTGTATTTGACTCGAAAATTCATGACAATGACCAAATGAATGAATAGTAATAGCATAAATGAATGAGTAATTCCGGCATAAAAAAAATATTTAAAACCTTGCACATATACATTTTTATCTATTCATTAATTTTTATTATTATTATTTTTATTTATTTATTTATTATTATTTCTTTTAATAAGCGAGATCTCTTCTTTCTGTATTTCCCTTTACCTCCTCTTACTTCTTCCTAATGAACACCATAATATTCTTTGGAAGTCTGAATTTCAAGTTAATAGCCCCTGTGGGTGGGCTTGTTCCATATGGATAGAGTTCATCTTCTGGTTTCATTTAATAATAATAATAATAATAATAATAATAATAATAATAATAATAATAATAATAATAATAATATTCTTTGGAATCTTGAATTTCAAGTTAGTGGCCCCTTTGGTGAGCCTGTTCCATATGAATAGGTTTCATCTTCTGAATAATAATAATAATAATAATAATAATAATAATAATAATAATAATAATAATAATAATTATTATTATTATTATTATTATTATTATTATTATTATTATTATTATTATTATTATTCTTTGAAAGCTTGAATTTTAAGTCAATGGCCCCTTTGGTGGGCTTCTTCCATATGAATAGGGTTCATCTTCTGAATAATAATAATAATAATAATAATAATAATAATAATAATAATAATAATAATAATAATAATAATAATCATAACAACACCAGAACTAGACAATGCACAGTAAGCAGCCAGTGTCAAAATACCCCTAAGACTGATACGCTTCGCTCTGATGGCATTTCCAGTCGGCTTGCTGGAAGAGATTACCCAGAATCCTCCTTTGATTGCCGGAAATGCAAAGGCAAATTCCCAGTTAACCTCCGTGAGCCCCGATTCAGAACGGGCCATCACTTCGGGGAAATTGTGCCAAACTCGACAGATCTCGAACAAATGCCTGGCAATTGCCTTTCAGACCTCTGGTCCTTTAAGGGTTTACAGTCTCAGAACTGGTTTTCCCAGAGCACGCGGCTCCTTGTTTTCCAAACATCTCTCCAGTTTTCTCGGGCGTTTTATCTCCGTTTCTCGCCTGTTTAACTATTATTATTATTATTATTATTATTATTATTATTATTATTATTATTATTATTATTATTATTATTATTATTATTATTCAGAAGACGAAACCTATTCATATGGAACAAGCCCATCAAAGGGGTCAGACTTGAAATTCAAGATTCCAAAGAATCTTATTATTATTATTATTATTATTATTATTATTATTATTATTATTATTATTATTATTATTATTATTATTATTATTCAGAAGATGAAACCTATTTATATGGAACAAGCCCATCAAAAGGGTCAGACTTGAAATTCAAGCTTCAAAAGGATATTATTATTATTATTATTATTATTATTATTATTATTATTATTATTATTATTATTATTATTATTCAGAAGACGAAACCTATTCATATGGAACAAGCCCACCAAATGGGCCATTGACTTGAAACTTAAGCATCCAAAGAATATTATTATTATTATTATTATTATTATTATTATTATTATTATTATTATTATTATTATTATTATTCAGAAGAAGAAGAAGAAGAAACCTATTAATATGGAACAACCCCACCAAAGGGGCAGGGGCCACTGACTTGAAATGCAAGCTTCCAAAGAATATTCAGGTGTTCATTAGGAAGAAATGTACTAAAATGCAAGGAGAACAGTATTAGGGTAGTAATGCATTGCACCTTCGCTTGAACTTCTGAAGTTCCAACTGCACGACTTCCTCTGGGAGTTAGTGACTCCTTGGTGTAAAAAAGAAAAATTTCATCTTTCTCTTATTTCAGATTATAGGCAATTATCCTATAATTAATAACTGGTGAACTCAAATGGACTATTACTAGCAAGGTAATGTCATTAATGAGATGTTTATGCTCTTGTATTTAATTTGCAATGGAATTTGCACAACGCACACGATGGTAATTATTTATACAACCTGATATATGAAACTGACCTGTTACCATTCTAAGTAATAATATTGATGGAACCATTATCACTAATAATAAGATTAATATATATATATATATATATATATATATATATATATATATATATATATATATATATATATATATATATATATATATATATCCAATATATTTAATAAAAGATGATTCGAAAATCACAGCAGGTTCTATTTCCAGGATTCAGTTTCCCACAAAGCTTTTTTTGTGAAACTAAAATGAAGTCGACCTGTGACAACCTACATCACGAAAGCGGTATTCTTTGCGTCACCGTCTCAGAAACGTACAGCCAATCTCAGTGTTTATCACGACCGCAGGAAGAAGAAGAAGAAGAAGAAGAAGAGGAGAAACCCATTACGCAAATGGGTACGAACAAATTCGCTTCAGAGTTCGCTTGGTTAAGCAATAACCCCCTCCGCTGGAACCATCTTCCAATCGGCTTTCAAACCGGACGTATAATTGGCCTAGGCTCGACACCGGTCGAATCAATTAGCAGATAAATTGCCTCGGCCATCAAAGGAAAGCTGCTGCATCTTTCAGCTCGCCCCGTGTAATTTCTGCTGCCGTATTCTCGTGGTTTTCGAAGAGGTGCGGACCGTGCGGACCCGCGGACAAAGGGCTGTCGTGGATGCTAATTTCGACGGGGCCCCATTCAAAAACAAGTTCGCTATTTTCCAGTGACAGTTTCCTAACTTTTGTTCTCAGCGCAGGAAAATGAACAGCCCTGAATTCCATTTATTGATTGATTGATTGATTATGAAATTTAGGTCTTGAAGATCAAGCGCCGGAACCCATCGGGATTATTCAGCGCAGCGATGAAGATGAAATATGTAAATTACAATGACGTGATTGATAATGAAAAGGTGAATGATAACATACTGTACTAGTGAAATTCAGCGTTAAAATATGAACGTAAAAAATGAAGAATGATATTAGATAAAAACATAAAAATAAATATATATAAAAAATTGATATTCAAAATATATACTTAATATACAAAATAAAAATGACAAATCTTTAATAGAAATATACCTAAATGTAGCTTCAGGCACTAGACTGTATTTAACAAATATGTCAACAGACTTCTACCAGGTCACATGCGCTTTTTAGTTCTCTGTAAAAGAAAGCTATTGAATGGCTTTTTCTGTCCGTCTGCAATTTTTCTGTCCACCCTCAGATCTTAACAACTACTGAGGCTAGAGGGCTGCAAATTGGTATGTTGATCATCCACCCTCCAGTCATCAAACATGCCAAATTACAGCCCTCTAGCCTTAGTAGTTTTTATTTTATTTAAGATTAAAGTTAGCCATGATCGTGCGTCTGACAATGCTATAGGACAGGCCACCACCGCGCCGTTGCTTGAAGTTTCATGGGCCGCGGCTCATACATAATTATACGCTATACATAAAACTCGATTGCGCCGAAGAAATTTCGCCTTTCGTACTTATTTTTTCACATTTATTTTGAAGGTTTTATTTTTCAAGTCACCTGTCAGAGATGGAGCTCTTAAAATTCAGTACATCTGTCGAAGGTTGGGCTCTTCATTATGACTTTACATTATAACCTTACAGTAACTTTTCATTATACCTTTTCATTATAACATTACATTATAACTTTTCATTATAACTTTACATTATTCCTTTTCATTATAATTTTACATTATAACTTTTCATTACAGCTTTACGTTATAGCGTTTCACTATACATTTTCATTATAATTTTCATGATAACTTTTCATTATAATTTTGCATTACAACTTTTCATTGGTTTAGGTTCACGTGTATAAAATTTTTTGGAGATGGTAGCATTGTCAGTTCGTTTAATAAGTATTATTATTATTATTATTATTATTATTATTATTATTATTATTATTACTATTATTATTATTATTTCAGTAGATGAAACCTATTCATATGGAACAAGCACACCAAAGGGGCCACTGACTTGAAATTCAAGCTTCCAAAGTAAGAGAGGTCAAATGAAATACAGAAAGATCTTCACTTTATAAAATGAAAATATGAATTAATAAATTAATAAATAGATAATAATATATTAAAATGCAAGGAGAATATCATTAGGGTAGTAATGCATTGCATCTTCGTGTTCTGTGCAAACATTATTATATATTTTAGATATATTTTTATGCAAATATATTCTAGATATATTTGTGTTTAAATATATTATAGATATATACATGTGTTTAAAATAAGCTTCGCATTACAATGTACAAATGAATAGTTTCTGTGTTATGGGGTGTAAAGTCCAATCAATGGAAAACGAAGGAAGATTGTTTATATACTCACGCATGATAGAAAATAAGTGGCGCACTTTCTACATAATATTCAGATGAAAGCTCCACACTGTCCCTTCAAGGTGACATGCTGTAAGAGACTAACCCAGAACCCTCCACTGATTGCACGAAAAGCATAAGCAAAGGCAAGCACAAGTCAACCCCAGTGAACCCGGACGCAGAACGGACCATCACTTCGGGGAAATTGTGCCAAACTCGACAATCTCAAACAAATGCCTCGCAATTGCCTTTCAGACCTTGGACTCTGTGCTCTAAAACTTCGAACTTCAGTGTTTCCCTGACCAAGCGGGTTCCATTTTCTGACAACCTCCTCAGTTTTCTTACGCACTCTGTCTCAATTCCCCAGCGGTTTCGGGGAATTTCTGGTCCCAGAATGCAACGGGGGACTACTCTTCGGTGCACTGTGTAAAATAAAAGAGGCAAAAATGCTACTAGGTTAGATTGCATTTTATCATGTAAAATTGAAGGCAGTAGAGGATGACTTCCCACAAACACACACACACACAACTATATATATATATATATATATATATATATATATATATATATATATATATATATATATATATATATATAAACACACATATATATATATAAACATATATATATATATATATATATATATATATATATATATATATATACATATATACACTCAATTACTTTCTTTTCAAGGCGACTTGTCACTTAACATGGGATTAAGAATTAAGAATATTTACATTTTACACACCCACAGTCAGTCTTCCCCTTCCTGGAAAATTAGTACAGATAATTTATATGACAAGCTACCGGCCCGTCCACATTCTTGTAAAAAAAAAAAAAAAAGAAACATAGTCTTTATTGAACGAGATATTCCAGTAATCAAATCACTGATATTAAACTCAGACTGTGAAGGCGATCACAAACAAAAAAAAAAAAAATTAAATAAATAAATAAATAAAAAAAAATGCGCCGAAGTTTCTTCAGCGCAATCGAGTTTTCTGTACACCAGCCACAGCGTATAATCCAGGCCACCGAAAATAGATTTAACTTTCGGTGGTCTCGGTATAAAGCTGTATGAGCCGCGACCCATGAAACTTTAACCAAGGCCCGGTGGTGGCCTATCCTATATCGTTGCCAGAAGCACGATTATGGCTGAATTTAACCTTAAATAAAATGAAAACTACTGAGACTAGAGGGCTGCAATTTGGTATGTTTGATGATTGGAGGGTGGATGATCAAAATACAATTTGCAGCCCTCTAGCCTCAGGAGTTTTTAAGATCTGAGGGCGGACAGAATAAAGTGCGGACAGAATAAAGTCTGACAGAAAAAGTGCGGACAGAGAAAAAGTGCGGACAGAAAAAGTGCGGACAGAAAAAGTGCGGTCAGAAAAAGTGCGGACAGAAAAAGTGTGGACAGAAAAAGTGTGGACAGAATAAAGTGCGGACAGAAAAGTGCGGAGAGAAAAAAGTGACAGAATAAAGTGCGGACAGAAAAACTGGACAGAAAAAAAGTGCGGACAGAAAAAAACAGAATAAATTGCGGACAGAAAAAAGTGCGGACAGAAAAAGTGCGGACAGAGAAAAGTGTGGACAGAAAAAGTGCGGACAGAAAAAAAGTGCGGACAGAATAAAGTGCGGACAGAAAAAAAGTGTGGACAGAATAAAGTGCAAACAGATAAAAGCTCTGACGAACAGACAAAGCCGGCACAATAGTTTTCTTTCACAGAAAACTAAAAAAACTTTTGCTTACATTTTCTATTCCTGGAGTCGATATGTACCCTCAGAAAGCAAAAACGTTCCCCGTCTGCCACTGATATCATTAAAACCCTTTGGCCTTTTCGATACGTGTATCTGCTTGATCTGTGACGTCAGCAATAACGTGTTGGGGGGGGGGTTTAGGGGTTAGGGATTGGTTTGGGTTCAGAATTAGATACGCGGATGACAGGTAGCGTTGGGTATGATGTCATTTAAGGCGATAGAATTTGTGTATATAGTTAGACAGAGTCTGACTGACACACCCACGGACAGATATATATATATATATATATATATATATATATATATATATATATATATATATATATATATATATATATACTTATATATATATTATATATACACTGTATATGTGTATACAATATTTTCTGTTGAAACAGAATCCCACCCAATAAAATTTGACAATAAAAACTCGAAGTAAGATAGATTTTACAGCATTACATTTCGGGAAACAGTTGGAAAACATATATTTTTACCTGGCAGATATATTTGTAGGCCGGGTCCTCTCCTACCCTCATTAGTTACGGGTCAAATTTCACAAATCTTCGGAGACCCCCAACTTCTCTTCTCCCTTCCTTTCCAAGTATCCACATTAATATTAAACTAATCCTTCGCCTTGCATATTTCTTTTGAGATTAATGGATCAAGTTTATGCATGCCGTGATGAATCTCATTTTGTAAAAAAAGAAAAAAAGTTTCAACAAGAACATTAATATCAGACATGGCACGTATAAACTACGTATGTTCGTACGTCCTACTAGCATATATATTATGAATTTCTAGCCACTTTCTCTGAGTCCTCTGAAGATGGCTTAGTTATATATATATATATATATATATATATATATATATATATATATATATATATATATATATATATATATATATATGTATATGTATATATATATATATATATATATATATATATATATATATATATATATATATATATATATATATATACATGTATGTACACACACATATATATATATACATACATAATACATACATACACAGAGTGAGTGAGAGAATGAGAATCTTACTGCCTAAACGAAAAGGCGACCTGGCAATATCTCCCCCGCCCCCCCGGTCCACGCTCAGCCAGCAGAATCGTTCCCGAATTTCCCACCTCAGGCGGAGCAGCTAATGTGACAAGCGGATCTCACTCCTTCCAACTTCTTTTTCAGCAT
>NC_089756.1:32206261-32211261 GCF_040412425.1 Macrobrachium rosenbergii | reverse complement strand
TCCGAGGGCCTGGCGACGCCGCTCTGTACCTCGATTGCTAATAATGAGTCAAGATGTCAGAAGTTCTTTTATATTTGTCTTTTTTTAGTTTTCTGTAAAAGGAAACGATCGAGAGGGCTTTTTCTGTCCGTCTTTTTCTGTCCAGCCCCGATCTTAAAATCCTACTGAGACTTGAAGGCTGCAAATTGGTATGTTGATCATCCACCCTCCAATCATCAAACGTACCAAATTGCAGCCCTCTAGCCTCAGTAGTTTTTATTTTATTTTAGGTTAAATTTAGCCATCATCTTTCGTGTGGCAACGCAACAACACAGGCCACCACGGCCAGCTTAGAGTTTCATGGGCCGTGGCTGAGAGTTTCCTACAGCATTATACGCTGTACAAAAAACTTGATTGGGCCGAAGAAACTTGGACGCATTTTTTACTTTTTTTTTTAAGCGAAACAGTTGTGAAATGAAAATCCCAGCGATGTAAGGGCTTGAAAATCCCAGCTACGTAGGACTTGAAAATCCCAGCTACGTAGGACTTGAAAATCCCACTATGTAGGACTTGAAAATCCCAGCTAACTTGAAAATCCCAGCCACGGGACTTGAAAATCCCAGCTATGACTTGAAAATCCCAGCTATGAAGGACCTGAAAATCCCAGCTACCTGAAAATCCCAGCTACGTAGGACTTGAAAATCCCAGCTATGAAGGACCTGAAAATCCCAGCTGAAAAATCCCAGCTATGAAGGACTTGAAAATCCCAGCTTGAAAAAATCCCAGCTATGAAGGACCTGAAAATCCCAGGACTCCCAGCTACGTTAGGACTTGAAAATCCCAGCTATGAAGGACCTGAAAATCCCAGCTACGTAGGACTTGCTATGAAGGACCTGAAAATCCAAGCTACGTAGGACTTGAAAATCCCAGCTATGAAGGACCTGAAATCCAAGCTCCCAGCTATGAAGGACCTGAAAATCCCAGCTACGTAGGACTTGAAAATCCCAGCTATGAAGGACCTGAAAATCCAAGCTACGTAGGACTTGAAAATCCCAGCTATGAAGGACCTGAAAATCCCAGCTACGTAGGACTTGAAAATCCCAGCTATGAAGGACCTGAAAATCCCAGCTATGAAGGACCTGAAAATCCCAGCTACGTAGGACTTGAAAATCCCAGCTATGAAGGACCTGAAAATCCCAGCTACGTAGGACTTGAAAATCCCAGCTATGAAGGACCTGAAAATCCCAGCTACGTAGGACTTGAAAATCCCAGCTACGTAGGACTTGAAAATCCCAGCTATGAAGGACCTGAAAATCCCAGCTACGTAGGACTTGAAAATCCAAGCTGGACTTGAAAATCCCAGCTACGTGGGACTTGAAAATCCCAGCTACGTAGCTATGTAGGACTTGAAAATCCCAGATAAGTAGGACTTGAAAATCCCAGCTACGTAGGACCTGAAAATCCCAGCTACGTAGGGACTTGAAAATCCCAGCTATGTAGGGACTTGAAAATCCCAGCTATGTAGGAATTGAAAATCAAGCTACTTAGGAATTGAAAATCCAGGCTATGTAGGATTTGAAAATCCCTGCTATGTAGAAATTGGGTGGTGAAATATGAAGGAACAAGATGCCAGTTTTTTGTTTTCTTTTTTGAAACGGAGAAATGAAAATGATTCAATTTCTTCATAACGACGGAGAAATGAAAATCCAGGTCATGTATTCCTACCGTAGTTTGTTTTGGGTTTCTTTCACTTATGAAGCTTTAGGAGCATGGAGAGACTACTCGGAATCCAATATGAAAAGGAATTAAATAAAGAGTTAGAGTTCAGGAGAAAAATTAATTCGTATCCTCTCTGTATGGCGTCATGACACTTTGAAAACTCTTTCCTTCTTTCTGTATGATACCTGAATAGATCCCGAAAACACGAATAAACCTCAGTTATCGAAAAGAATCGCAAAGAACGGGCGAAAAATTAAGTATATCCAAAACCAAACATCTCAAACAGAAAAATACGATAAAATACCATTTCCTTCTCTTTGTGTCATACCTGAACAGATCCCTAATACTCGAATAAACCTCAGTTATCAAAAAGAATCGCAAAGAACGGACGAAAAATTAAGTATATCTAAAACCAAACATCTCAAACAGAAAACTACGATAAAATACCATATATAAAAAAAAACTATAACCTTCCCTTCCCCCCCCCCTCCTTCTTTTATAAATCCACCAAACGACTTCTCATTTACTAAATGACCATTCCTTAAAAAAAAAAAAAAAAAAAAAAAGTGAAAAACAAAACAGGATAAAATGAAAGAAACCCTTGCAGGCAGCCAGTTACCTTTACACAGCCCAGCCCAGCAAAAAAAAAAAAAAAAAAAAAAAAAAAAACCTGAGAGAGCGGGAGAAGAAATGGCGCAAATAAACTAACCATCCTCCCGAGAAAACTTCTGAAAGGAGAACGAGTGTTTCGCTCGTTGGTTGTGTTGGGTAGGGTCATTTGGAGCGAAGATCCCCTGGGAGGACGAATCCCCTGGGAGATGAATAGAGGGGAGGAGGGAGAGAGGAAAGGAAAGGGTTGCTGGGAAGGGGGAACAGGGGTAAGATTTAGGGAGGAGGAGGAGGAGGTCATTTGGAGCGAAGATCCCCTGGGAGGAAGAATCCCCTGGGAGATGAATAGAGGGGGGGGGGAGGGAGGAAAGGAAAGGGTTGCTGGGAAGGGGGAACAGGGGTAAGGGTTAGGGAGAGATGGGTAAGAGGAAGAGAAGGAGGAGGAGGAGGAGAAGGAGGTCATTTGGAGCAAAATACCCCTGGGAGGAAGAATCCCCTGGGAGATGAATAGAGGGAGGGGAGGAGGGAGGGAGGAAAGGAGAGGGTGCTGGCAAGGGAGAACAGGGGTAAGGGTTAGGAGGAGGAGGAGGAGGAGGATTAGGAGGAGGAAGAGGAGGAGGAGGAGGAGGAGGAGGAGGTGGTCATTTGGAGCAAAGTACCCCTGGGAGAAAGAATCCCCTGGGAGATGAATAGAGCGAGAGGGGGGGAGGAAAGGAAGGTTGCCGGGAAGGGAGAACAGGGGTAGGGGGAGAGAGGGGGAGTTGGGTTGAGATGGGTAAGAGGAGGGGAGGGGGAGGAGGAGGAGGAAGGAAAGAGGTTAGGAAGAATGAGAAGAACCTCTGGGAAATAATGCTGTGTGGGAATATGGCGGCTAAAATTTACGGCGCCGTTCATCACTAATAACCTGTTTTCAGGCGATGGTGTTTTCCTCATTAGGTGTGCTCCACTTTGCACTAACATTACAGGCTGGAAGACCTTACACACTCGGATTAGCATTCAGGAGCAACAAACTGATTAAAATAAAAAACTATCATGTTGCGATTGGTTGAAAATGAGAGAAAAAAAAACTATTGAGATAAGAAAAAAATATACTAACATATCGTTATGATTGGCTGTAAATGCAATCGAGTTTTCTGTACAGCCACTACAGCGTGTAATCACGGCCACCGAAAATAGACCTATCTTTCGGTCGTCTCGGTATAATGAGATGCGGTCCATGAAACTTTAACCACGGGCCGGTGATGGTCCATCCTATATCGTTGCCAGGAGCACGATTTTGGCTAACGTTAACTTTAAGTAAAATAAAAACTACTGAGGCTAGATGACTGCAATTTGGTATGCTTTATGATTGAAGGGTGGATGACCTACATACTAATTTGCAGCCCTCTAGCCTCAGTAGTTTTTAAGATCTGAGGGCGGACAGAAAAGTGCAGATGAACAAACAAAGTCAGCACAATAGTTTGCTTTTACAGCAAACTAAAATGACAAAGGTGTAGTGATAAAACCGTTTACATACAACGAAAGACTGAACAGGTGAGGCAAGTTGATATAAAAACAATAGAGCAAAAAGCTTCAATGTTGTGATAGGTTATCAGAGTGAGAAAAATGACGGAGCCTATTGAGATAAAATTGTCTGCACATATAAACGACCGGAAATTGTTCAGATGGGTGACAGAGTAAATTAGATTCTTGAGCGTGTTGAGGTGGTTTGGTCACGTGGAGAGACCGGAAGCAGCAGACTGGTGGAAGGTTTTTATAGGAAAGAGGAAAGTGAGATCGAGAAAGTTTCCTGGATTTTGTGGAAGAGGTGTTTTCTAGAACGAAAGGGATGAAGTATCCAGGAAGGTTATGTAAGATACAGGTGAGTGGCGCATTGTTTAAGTAATGAATATATATATATATATATATATATATATATATATATATATATATATATATATATATATATATATATATATATATATATATATATATATATATATATATATATATATATATATATATATATATATGTATATATATTTTTATATATACATGTACATTATATATATATATATATATATATATATATATATATATATATATATATATATATATGTATATGTGTGTATATATAAATGTATACATATATGTATATATATGTATATATATATTATATATATATTATATATATATTATATATATACATATATATATGTATATATATATATATATATATATATATATATATATATATATATATATATATATATATATATATACAGAGAGAGAGAGAGAGAGAGAGAGAGAGAGAGTTAAAAAAATAACATCTGAACACGAATATATTATCTAATAATACCTCTAAACACCCGTTAATCTAAGCCCGCTTCCCCCAAAATCCGTTCATCACTCCCAAAAAACGAAATTGACGGTAAAATGAGAGAGAGAGAAAAAAAAAATAAAAATGCAAATTCCACTCTTCACCAGCTAGAGGGATAAGAGGATAATATCCCTTTTAATCACTGGATTTATGAAATTCCACCATAACAATGATTCCATCAGATTCCAACATGGAACATTTCTCCTTCATTATCCCGCGTTCCGTGATTTTGAAAATGCTCCGCCGAATGCCGAAACAATTTTTTTACGCGGCGGTTTATTAAACAGATTCAACTCTTTTTATACAAAAGTTTACGGGGTGGGGTGGGGTTGGG
>NC_089756.1:32181261-32201261 GCF_040412425.1 Macrobrachium rosenbergii | reverse complement strand
AAGTTCCTGTTAAAACCTTTTGGATAGACCCTTATATCACCAAGTTACCATTATTCCTTACATTCATTATTGTGTGTGTGAGAGAGGAGAACATGAGAAAGGCTTCTCTTATATCACCTTAACAGATATATTCATTATTGAGAGAGAGAGAGAGAGAGAGAGAGAGAGAGAGAGGGTAACAGGCACGATTATAAATGCTGTCCCTTGTCGTGATGAACGATATACTGAGGGAGATTTATGGATCGGGAGAGAGAATGAGCGTTTGACGTGTTAAATGGAATATTGCTTTCAGGGGAAAGAGGGCTGTCCTCGCCAGGGAACCAGTCTGGACAGACTCATTTTGGAATGACGTCATCCGTAAAATAGACGAAAAACACATATCCATAAAATAGAAAAACACACAGAAAAAAACACAAACATCCGTAAAATATAAAAAACACATCCGTAAAATAAAAAAAAAATCATACGCATCCCTGAAATAAAAAAAAAAACACACAAACACATCCGTAAAATAGAAAAAAACCACACATTCGTAAAAACGAAAAAAACATATCAATAAAATATAAAAACACACACATCCGTAAAATAGGAAAAACACACAAACATCCGTAACACAGAAATAAAAAAACACACATCCATAAAATAGAAAAAACACACATCCATAAAATAAAAATACACCCATCCGTAAAAGGAAAAAACACACATCCGTAAAATAGAAAAAACAACACATCCGTAAAAAACGCACATACAAACAAATTTTTCCGGATATTTAAAAGCATGCATTATATCAGACATTTTTTTCTATACTGTTGTAAAAAAAAAAACTTGTAGTTTCTAAGTTGCAATCTACTGGAGTAGGCATAAAATATGCTGAAGATAATGATTATATTTATATTTAAAAGAACATTTCGTCCTTGAGACTCGAATTCACTCTTTCCAGTTCTGAGGGAACACGAAGGAAAGTTATTTTAGTTCAACTCCTTGAACACATCAAAACCACATGCCATCCTCCTTTATGCCAGGGCCGTCCAATAACCCATGGCCGTGGGCCAGAAGTGGCCCGTTTGATTTTGAAAGTGGCCCCCTAGAGAAAAAAAAGGTAAAAGGATGTTTCTCTTTTTTTTAGATACATACATACTCACAGATGGCCCGCATGACTTTTTTGTTTTTTCAAGAGTGGCCCTCAGACTAAACACCTTGGTGAAGCTTTATGCCCTAAATGCGGTGGAAATGAATACCTAGAATAACATATACCATGACCTTCAGGTCTAAAATATTAATCAGCAAATGGCAAAGAGAGAGAGAGAGAGAGAGAGAGAAGAGAGAGAGAGAGAGAGAGAGAGAGAGAGAGAGAGAGAGAGAGAGCTTAACAGAGAGAATCACATGGTTGACATATTGAGAGATCTTTAATCACATTTAAGAGAGAGAGACAGAGAGAAGAGAGAGAGAGAGAGAGAGGCCCATTTGCATTAGCTGCGCAGACTCTCAAATACCAGTTAATATTACATATAATACTTGCATGTTAATAGGCGTGATTAAATACCTCAAATGCTAACGCGCGTTTGATTATGTGCATGTATAGTATACCGGTGTATATGTGTATGCATACAAATATATACATATCAATTTGAATACAGGACTAATTAGAAATGAAAAGAGACTATACATACCTTGTACAATCTGACGAGAAGACTTATATTAAAATATAGATAATATAACTTTTAAAGGATATTATTATTATTATTATTATTATTATTATTATTATTATTATTATTATTATTATTATTATTATTAAAATACAGATGAGCAAGTATTAATGGGTACAATAATTATGATGAAAAATTAAATTCTGGCTTGGAATACTTTTTTCCTTATTCGGTTAATAAACTGAATTGAATTGAATATACAATTTAGGCCAAAGGCCAAGCACTGGGACCTACGAGGTCATTCAAAGCTGAAACGGAAATTGACAGTAAAAGGTTTGAAAGGCGTAACAGGGGGAAAACCTCAAAGCAGTTGCACTATGAATCAATTGTTAGGAGAGGGTGGAAAATAAGATGGAAGAAAGAGAATATGAAAGGAGGTACAGTAAAAGGAACGCAATGGGTTGCAGCTAGGTGCAGAAGGGACACTGTAAAGAACCTTTTAAAGTAATGCCTACAGTGCATAACATGAGGTGCACTGACGCATAAACTGGGAAATTATGAGAGTGAGAGATAAACATAAATTACAAAATAGAACACGGGGAAGCCTGATAATGGTGTACATAAACAAAAGAAAGAGCTAAAAAAAAAAAATGGACGCCACATACATCATAGGAACAATTAAGAGACAATCAGGCAGTAAGACATAATTAAATAAAAAAAAAACGAGAGCAGGAAATACCGCCGGCGTTCATGATAATAGAGGCGATGACGGCAGTATCTGTCCTTGCGGCACCGCGGCCCATTATTAATTTCGCCATTAAATGCTTCTCGCTTTCCCAATGGCTCTCTTGGGGGGCCTAGCGCTAAGTGCTTCGGCCCACATTATAAAGCAATTTTCGGGCCGCAAACATTAACCAGACAACGGGAGCGCCGCCCCACAAATAATTACCGCGGCGGCGACGCGACGGTTTCCGTCGGGGGTGGAGGGTGGGTGGGTGGGTGTTCTGAGGTAGCCAGGGAAGGGGGTATAAGGTAGCCAAAGAAAAGGTGGCCATGGAGGTGGGTATGAGGTGGCCAGGGAAGGGGGCATGATGTGGCCAGGAAGGGGGTGAGGTGGCCAAAGAAAGGGGGTATAAGGTGGCCCAGGAAGGGGGCATGAGGTGGCCAAAGAAGCGGGTATGAGGTGGACTAGGGAGGGGTATAAGGTGGCCAAGGAAAGGGGGCATGAGGTGGCCATGGAAGCGGGCATGGTAACCAAAGAAAGTGAGGTAGCCATGGCAGCGGGCATGAGGTGGCCATGGAAGCGGGTATGAGGTGGCCAGGGAAGGGGGTATAAGGTGGCTAAAGAAAGGGGGTAAGAGGTAACCAGAGAACCGGGTATGAGGTAGCCAAGGAAGGGAGTATAAGGTAGCCCGGGAAGTGGGTATAAGGTGGCTAAAGAAAAGGGGTATGAGGTAACCAGAGAACCGGGTATGAGGTGGCCATGGAAAGGGGTATGAGGTAGCCAGTGAAGGGAGAATAAGGTGGCTAAAGAAAGGGGGTATGAGGTAACCAGAGAACCGGGTATGCAAATAAATACTAGCAGAGTCATGAATGTTTGTGTGTGTGACAGAGAGAGAGAGAGAGAGAGAGAGAGAGAGAGAGAGAGAGAGAGAGAGAGAGAGAGAGAGAGAGAGGTCACGTATCCGCTTGCTGATTGATCTTCTATCACTTATTTATTCGGTATTCTCCCTCCTTCCATTAATCGCTATTTTTTCTAATTCGGTGGAAGCTCCTTTGTGAAATCATGGCCTTTTGATCTTTCAAGGTTATTGCGTAGAAGCTTTAGAACATTTTAAGTAATAATAATAATAATAATAATAATAATTATTATTATTAATATTATTAATAATAATAATAATAATAATAATAATAATAATAATTCAACTGGTAAAGAAATCCGCAACTTGTATATATTTCTAATATATGATCACACTTACACCATTGTGGATTTCTTCACCAATAATAATAATAATAATAATAATAATAATAATAATAATAATAATAATAATAATAATAATAATAATAATACATCTAAGACTAATTTGAACAGTCATTCAGGTTTATAACATTTCACTCTTTTTTTCAGGCTCCATTCCAGCTTATTCACTATACATTTATAAAAAAAAAAGGGGTTGCTTTATAAGGTGTTAGCCCCCCATCAAAAAAGAATTTGAACATGGTTTTGCAACAGGGGGTATAATGCGTCAAAATACTGTTACTATCCTGATTAGCAGAACCTGTGAGAGACGAACTACCACTCTTCCCACAGGAGAACACCATAAGATTAAATGCAGTCTAGAAAGGTTATAAGTAGAAATATATATTCAACCCTAATTCACTTTTTTGAATCACGATATTTCTCGAGATCTTACATCTGTACAGTGTCAAAATCCGTTCGTCCCTTTCAAAATAAAAAATAATCGACTCTGCTCAGAAATTTAAACACACTGTTACTTTTCAACTTCGATGCATATTTCAAATAAATGAACCAACGCTAAATTCTGAAGAAGCAACCTGCAGGGAAACACGCAGACCCTTCTTGCATGCAACTTGCCAAAGTTCATTAAAGCACTCGCCTTGTCTGAAGCACCGAAAATGAACCGCATTAATCAGAAGTACGGAATAACTTTTTCTGATTAGAGAAGACTAATGGAACCAGGAAAACGCTTATTCTCTAGAGCAGACCAGAGGGAGGAATATTGGGCGAGGGATAATAAATAAAGGCTCGCATGAAAGATAAGAGATGAGTGGGGTATTCCATTTGGTAATATCTTTATATTTGGTGTTATTGCCGCTGATGGTCTCTGCATCTTGTCAGGTTTTAGAATGAAAATTGAATGAAACATTACGATATCAACCTGACTGAAAGCATTAAGGTGCTTGAATTCATGGAGTACTTCGTGTCTCAGTAAATTAGAAGGGACAGAATGCCAATATATGTGTGTGTGTGTGTATGTATGCTTATGTATATGTGTGTATATACAGTATATGTGTATACATATACTGTATATATATATATATATATATATATATATATATATATATATATATATATATATATATATATATATATATATATATATATATATATATATATATATATATATATATATATATATATACAGTATATGTATATATATATATATATATATATATATATATATATATATATATATATATATAGAGATACAGAGATATGTATATAAATATATATAGAGATATATATATATATATATATATATATATATATATATATATATATATATATATAAATATATATATATATATATATAATTGAGAGAGAAAGAGAGAGAAAGAGAGAGAGAAGAGAGAGCAGAAAAGAGAGAGAGAGAGAGAGAGAGAGAGAGAGAGAGACAGAGAGAGAGAGAGGTGGGAATAGCAAAAATAAAACGTTTTTACACACAAATAATAGTTTCAGTTAAATATCATAATTCAAACGTTCTGCCGAACAAGCTGGAGCACTGTCCTCCAAAAATAGATAGTGTATCTTCATTAATATATATATATATATATATATATATATATATATATATATATATATATATATACATATATATATATATATATATATATATATATATATATATATATATATATATATATATATATATATATATATTTAAAATAAATGTTTTAATTAAACATATTGTATTTTTCAAACCATCACTCTTCGTATTTCAGACGTCATTTTGAATACAGCTTTATTCTATAAGTAAGGAAGTTTGGAAGGGTAAATACACTGAAGAATATAGTGTAAGATTAATGTAAATAAAACTGAAGAATATATCGTATGATGAATATGAATAAAATTAAAAAGAAACTAAGACGTACTAATCTAAAACATCTCTCTTGAGAACCACAGATGACTAAACAAACAAAACTCGTGGCTTCTAAGGCGTGCAATAAAAAGAATACTAATTATCTCGAAGAGAAATAATCGTGGCATTTATGCTCGTAACAACAGCCATATACAATATACATCACCGTACGAGCAAAACGAAAGATCTAAAAGAAAAAAAAAACAAAGAAAAAGTAATCATACAAAAGATTAAAATGAAAAAAAAGATAAATAAAAGGTAAGCATACGAAGATTAAAAAGAAAATGCAAACATACGAAGATTAAAAAGAAAAAAAAGACAAACAAACGAAAACAGGTTAAAAAGAAAATAAAAAAAAAAAAAAAGATAAACAAACGTCCCAAATCCGGCTCGTTACAGAAATCTCCATTTGGAATTAACTCCACAACATTATGGCCACCATTACCATATTTGACACTAAAAGTCATTTACTCCAATTACCGCTGTTGGCCCGTGTTTTTCGGACGACAAAAGGTCCTAAAATTCTCGGAATGAAAATAACATGCGTGACTTTCACGTTAATAGATATTCGGACTTTCTGGCGTTATTGTGCAGTTATACGTGTATGTTTATATATGTGCATATATATATATATATATATATATATATATATATATATATATATATATATATATATATATATGTGTGTGTGTGTGTGTGTGTGTGTATAATATATATATAAATATATATGTGTGTGTATACATACATACATACATATACATACATACATACATACATACATATATATATATATATATTGCAAATGTATGTAACTTATTTTTCCATCTTTTACAGATAAATGAAATAACAATTTGGTCTCCATTTGGAAGTATGCATGTAAATGAATTAATCAGCTTTATTCTCCGATCATAAATAAACACACACAAATTTATATATGTGTGTATGTGTGTATGTGTGTTTGTGTGTTTTTATTTACAAACGAAGCACAAACCTGCATGTAAATGAATTAATCAGCTTTATTCTCCGGTCATAAATAAACACACACACAAATTTATATGTGTGTGTGTATGTGTGTTTGTGTGTTTTTATTTACAAACGAAGCACAAACCTGATTACCCACCCAAATGCATCCCTCGAACCGTTGGCCGAAATATCATTTCACTAATCTGTCCCTTCTCCAAATTCTCTGTTTTGGCGATGTTTGCGCCGTGCCCTATTCCGGCGAAAGCCGCGTATCGAAACAATTCGATATCAAAGTCTCCCACCTCCCGGCGATATCAGACTTCAAAAGATTCCCGCTCCGCGTACATATATACAAAGCGTTTGGTGAATGTGGGGCCGTTATTTTCGCCCTCCTCACAGAATACGTAATATCACAAACTGTCAGTCAGCATTCAAACATCACACGAACTGCAAAAAAAATAAAAAAATAAAAAAAGGATATATAACTTACACGTGGCGGTACCGTTTCAATAACAGCTCTCAGTCACCAATCTACGTTGCCCGCTTAATGAAATATACGTCATAATTATATCTAGCGAATTGGGGTTTGGGATAAATCTTCGAAAAAGAAGTAATGGGTGAAAGGATGAAATAAGACTAGGTTGCGAAGCAGTATTAGATTAAGCCAGCAACTTGTTTATTAATAATAATAATAATAATAATAATAATAATAATAATAATAATAATAATAATAATAATAAACTGTGTCAAGGTATCATACAGTGGGTTATGCGTAATACATTCCTAGTGATTTAATGATTCCGTACACATTTCAAAAAAACAAGTAAAAAATGCGTCGAAGTTTCTTCGGCGCAATCGAGTTTTCTGTACAGCGTATAAGCAAGGCCACCGAAAATAGATCGATCTTTTGGTGGTCTCGGTATAATGCTGGATTCATATAGGAAATATATATATATATATATATATATATATATATATATATATATATATATATATATATATATATATATATATATATATATACATATATAGTTATATGTTTTAAAATTTGAGGAGTCCCACCTCCTCACAAAGATATATAATTCCTTTATATTACAATCCCTACCGAGAAAAAATCAAGTAGAGAAGATAAGTGTCCATTCCTTTCACATTCCATCCCAAAAACCACTGTCATTCCAGCGACATCGAGACATGGAGGAACGCGACGAACGGACGCCAAACAAACAAGAGTAATGTTTGCCAAAGGGGACCTCTCTCTCTCTCTCTCTCTCTCTCTCTCTCTCTCTCTCTCTCTATGCCGTGTTTAAGGCAATAAATCACCCGGGCAAACTGCATCAAAGATAAAGCACCAGGCGATAAATCACGACGAAGAGGAGCCCATAACGCTCCCCCAATGCCAGAGGACGGCGTCACTTCGCTCCAGAGCGGAGATGATGGATGACGTCACGGTGACGTCACGGTCTACTCCAGGGCGAGCAGCCACCTTATTTGGAACTTACGCAATGGATGTCAGATGCGGATTCTTTTGGTTTCTATAAGTTTGTGTTCTTATTCGGTAATGAGTAAATAGATTTGTGTTCTTATTCGGTAATAAGTAAATAGATTTGTGTTCTTATTCGGTAATAAGTAAATAGATTTGTGTTCTTATTCGGTAATAAGTAAACTGATAAATTTATATTCTTATTCGATAATAAGTTAATAAACAAGTCTGTTCATTTATGAAGTCCTTTTCCTAGGCCATGAAATTTTGCTCATTAAAAGATTTTAAATAAAGAAATGCAACATTCGGGCAAATTAAAGGGCTGAGAATTATTTTCATGAACCGAATAAAAAAAAAGTGCTAAAAAGAAGAGTGCTAAATAAAGTGTTTACAACATCTTATGATTAACCACAAAAAAGTTTTAAATAATTCAAGATACAAATCTCAGCGCAGAGCGTTTTCTTAAAGTACCAATTTCACATTCATAATTGTATTCACAGTTGTTCAAATCGTTAAAATATAGACCTTCAAATGAAACACTTTCATTACAGCAACCACTACTGAAAATAATTACTAAAAAAAAAATAAATACATTTACAACTCTGCTACAACTATTACTAAATATCACAACTGTTGTTACGGGAATTTCCAACTTACCTCCACCCTGGTTGTATTTTGATGTAAACCCTTCGAGCACAACCCTGGAAAATAATAACATACAGTATTAATTTTTCTCTGTTATTTAACGAAGAATCGTAACTTCAAATAAAATAAAAACTGCTGAGGCTAGATGACTGCAATTTGGTATGTTTGATGACTGGAGGGTGGATGATCAACATACCAATTCGCAGCCCTCTAGCATCAGTAGTTTTTAAGGTCTGAGGGCGGACAGAATAAAGTGCGGACGGACAAAAAGCCGGCACAATAGTTTTATTTTACAGAAAACTAAAAAGCCTTGCTAACAGTCGCTGACCTCCAGACTAATCTCTTCTCTTCCCTTGCCCTTAAATGGAAGTCAGGGCATCGATAACGTCAAAAAGTCTCTTTCTCGGAAGGACGATGAACTGAGCCTAATTGATTTCTTACGGGTATTTGCCGAAACCCTCCACGAGAAAAGTCAAGCCTCACAATTCCTGATGAAAGTGTCTGTGGCCTCCACGAAGATTAATGGCCATGGGAAGCCGTTTGTGCATCTCTCTCTCTCTCTCTCTCTCTCTCTCTCTCTCTCTCTCTAATTCGTGGTAAGGTTCATCATTCTCTCTCTCTCTCTCTCTCTCTCAGGTCTGGAAAGGTTCTCATTCTCTCTCTCTCTCTCTCTCTCTCTCTCTCTCTCTCTCTCTCTCTCTCTCTCAGTTCGTGGTAAGGTTCATCATTCTCTCTCTCTCTCTCTCTCTCTCTCTCTCTCTCTCTCTCTCAGGTCGTGGAAAGGTTCATCATTCTCTCTCTCTCTCTCTCTCTCTCTCTCTCTCTCTCTCTCTCTCTCTCTCTCTCTCTCTCTCTCTCTCTGCTTTCGGGAATCATCGATAGTATTGTGTCCCCTGAAATGGAAACCTCCTCGCATTTTAATACATTTTTATCTGTTTATGAGTTTATTAATTTATCTTTGTTTTCTTTTTAGTAAGTGAGATCTCTTCTTTCTGCATTTCCTTTACCTTCTCTTACTTCCTAATGAGCACCATAATATTCTGTGGTAGCTTCTGGAATTTCAAGGCAATGGCCCCTTTGGTGGGCTTGTCCCATATGAATGGGGTTCTTCATCTTCTGAATAATATATATATATATATATATATATATATATATATATATATATATATGTTATATATATATATATATATATATGTATACCTATATACAGTGTGTGTATATATATATATATATATATATATATATATATATATATATATATATATATATATATATATACATATATATATATATATGATATATATATTATATATAAATATTATAAATATATATATATATAACACCGAGATTTCAGAAATATTATAAAGTGAGAGAGAGAGAGAGAGAGAGAGAGAGAGAGAGAGAGAGAGAGAGAGAGAGAGAGAGAGAGAGAGACACAGAGAGAGTACACCTTACCGTTTGCATTTGTTATGAATTCCCGCTAAGAACCCATTCAGGACAAAAACATGATATCCCACATCACTGATGGTATCAAAAACCTCATATATATAAACGATTTGTACACTAAAACTCGTCATAATAAAAAAAAAAATAAAAACTGCGCAGAAAGTTTCTTCGGCGCAATCGAGTTTTCCGTACAGCCGCTACAGCGTATAATCAAGGCCACCGAAAATAGATCTATTTTTCGGCGATCTCGGCATAATGCTGTATACGGCATGGCCCATGAAATTTAACCACGGGTCGGTGGTGGCCTATCCTATATCGTTGCCAGAATCACAATTATGTCTAACTTTAACCTTAAATAACATAAAAACTACTGAGGAGGCTAGAGGGCTGCAATTTGGTATGTCTGATGATTGGAGGATGGATGATCAACATACCAATTTGCAGCCCTCTAGCCTCAGTAGGTTTTAAGATTTCATGGCGGACAGGAAAAAGTGCGGACAGAAAAAAAGTGCGGACGGACAGACAAAGCAGGCACTACAGTTTTCTTTTCAGAAAACTAAAATAAAAGCTATTTAAACAACAAAGCATCACGGTAACCCTATCCCCAAATGAGCCTTACCGACACCAGGTAGATTTTGAACCCCACAAAGTCATCGTTACCGCAACGACATTCATCAATAATCCGTCAGCTTTCAATTCCGCTCCCAAAATGAATGTTGGGGAATCTCCGAATGCTGCGAAGCTGCTGGACTCAACGGTGTTCGCATTCAGGGAGAATACATCAGGAAAATGGAGCAATTGCAAAGCGTAATTCTGTTTTACGGAGAATGTGCCGATCTGGGTGGTAATAGGGAATTAGACTTTGTTGCGATTACGCCGTCGAATTGTACGTATATATAGATAAGGATTATTATTATTATTATTATTATTATTATTATTATTATTATTATTATTATTATTATTGTTGTTGTTGTTGTTGCGATTCACTGTCGAATTGTACGTATACAGTATACATTTAAGGATGATTATTATTATTATTATTATTATTATTATTATTATTAGAAAAGGATGGCTGTATTTTGCGAATTTTTCTGATCCGGGATCTTTTCTATTTTCCTTATAATTCGCTTTTCAGGCTCAGCGATGCTGGTCAGCAACTGCCCAATATTCGAATCTGAATACAGTAGGACAGTGCGAGATGAGGAAAGTGTTTTTATTGAAACATTCATTCAAAAATCCGTAGATTTCTTCGTGGTATCGTTCGGTGGTCTGGATTCTGGAATCTTTTCCTATTTCAGGTGATCCTTCTCAACCATGTCCAGATTAAGCCCGTCGAGCTGGTCGAAACACGTCGACGGTTCCACAACCTGGAATAGGGAAAGAATCCAGAATCCAGGCCACCGAACGAGGCCGCGAAGAAATCTACGGATTCTTGAATGAATATTTCAATATAAAAACTCCCTCCCAAGTTGTTGACTAACATCGCTGAGTCTGAAATGCGAATTATAAGGAAAATTGAAAAGATCCTGTATAAGATTCATGATGAATTTACCAATATGGAGCCGTTGCAAAGCCATATCCCTACAATTACTACTACTATTACTATTACTATTACTACGACAGATGCCAAAGGCCCATTCATGAAACTGATTACAAACGTACGGTAAACGGGGATACAAAACACTGAATAAAAGTTACTTTAAAAGAAAATTTCACCTTCGTTCAAACTCTATTTGAAGTTCTTTGAGTAAAACTTGACTTCCATTCCCAACTCCGCAATAAAAACATTTTCAAAATTGTTGACAGAACGAAAAGGGCCCTGAATATTAATCTCGTCGTAGCGTCAATCTAACACAAACTCACAACAGACACAAACGATGTGGAATTCCTGGAACAAAATTCCTCAGGCTTTCGAAAAGAATCCAGCTAAACCGTTGACGCATCCGAGCCATTGAACAATTCCAGCGTTCATCTCTCTCTCTCTCTCTCTCTCTCTCTCTCTCTCTCTCTCTCTCTCTCTCTCTCTCTCTCTCTACTCGCACTTTGCATCTGCTCCATAAAACAAGAAGGTATTCCTTGACTTGAAAGATAAGGGGAAGTCGGAGGCCAGAGGGTTATTTTTATCTTTATTTCCCTTTTTAGTTTTCTGAACAGAAATCTATTGTACTGGCTTTGTCTGTCCGTCCGCACGCATTTTTTCTGTCCGCACTTTTTTCTGCCTGCACTTTTTTCTGTCTGCACTTTTTTCTGTCCGCATTTTTTCCTGTCTGTACTTTTTTATGTCCGCACTTTTTTCTGTCCGCACTTTTGATTGTCCGAACGCACTTTTTTCTGTCCGCACTTTTATCTGTCCGCCCTCACATCTTAAAAACTACTGAGGCTAGAGGGCTGCAAATTGGTATGTTGATCATCCACCATCCAGTCCTCAAAAATTCCAAATTGCAGCCCTCTAGCCTCAGAAGTTTTATGTTATCTAAGGTTAAAATTAGCCATAATCGTGCTTCTGGCAACGATGTAAGATAGGCCACCACCGGGCCTTAGTTAAAAGTTTCATGAGCCGAGGCTCTTTCAGCATTATACCGAGACCACCGAAAGATAAATCTACTTTCGGTGGCCTTGATAAATACACTGTAGCGGCTGTACGGAAAACTCGATTGCGCCGAAGAAACTTCGGCGCATTTGTTACTTGATTGTTTTTTTGTCGTCGTCTAACTGAACACTTTATTTAGTAAACCAAAACAAAGAATTATACCGATGACAATGATAACGACGATGATAATAATAGCAGCAGTCAAGTAAATACTTCGTCTAATATAATCATCTTTCACCATCTATCTTGTAAGTTACCCATATCTAGATAACTTTAGCATATCGTCTATCAATACTTTTTCTGATCGAAAGGAAAGGAATATACAGCTTAGGCCAAATGCCAAGCACTGGGACCTATGAGGTCATTCAGCGCTCGAAAGGAAATTGAGAGTAGGTGGGTCTGAAAGGTGTAACAGGGGAAAACTTCACAGTTGCACCATGAAATAATTGTTAGAAGAGGGTGGATAGCAAGATGGAAGAAAGATACTATGAATGGAGGTACAGTAAAAGGAATGAAAGGGGTGTTTAGCTGCTAAGTTTAAGTAGGGCATAACTTAGTTTTGGGACGGTAAGCCACAAGTTAATTTTGGCTTGCCGGACGAGAGAGAGAGAGAGAGAGAGAGAGAGAGAGAGAGAGAGAGAGAGAGAGAGAGAGAGAGAGAGAGAACTGTAGGTTGAACTGGTTTAACATCGAGTCAATACACAGTGCAGACTTGCCGAGAGAGAGAGAGAGAGAGAGAGAGAGAGAAAATCGTAGACTGAACTGGTTTAACATCAAGGTAATATACAGCACAGACTTGCCGAGAGAGAGAGAGAGAGAGAGAGAGAGAGAGAGAGAGAGAGAGAGAGAGAGAGAGAGAGAGAGAACTGGTTTAACATCAAGGTAATATACAGCACAGACTTGCCGAGAGAGAGAACTTGGTTTAACATCAAGGTAATATACAGCACAGACTTGCCAGAGAGAGAGAGAGAGAGAGAGAGAGAGAGAGAGAGAGAGAGAGAGAGAGAGAGAGAGAGAACTGTAGGTTGAACTTGTTTAACATCAAGAATATATAGAGACTTGAGAGAGAGAGAGAGAGAGAGAGAGAGAGAGAGAGAGAGAGAGAGAGAAATATCTCAAAAACATTCAACTGATAATCCTGAAATTTAAAAATAGATACAACTGAACTCGCCAAACATATCTATGTAAAGAAAAGAATTAATTTGTAACTAACATAAGATACAGGATCTTATGAACGTGTTTGCTCCATTGACGCGAGGATTAGTTTGTCGAGTCTCTCTCTCTCTCTCTCTCTCTCTCTCTCTCTCTCTCTCTCTCTCTCTCTCTCCACCTAAGCTGAGACCCACGACCGTCGAATACGAATTAAGTACATCATTCATTGTTTAGATCAACAGAGGAATACCGGATTTTCGGTAATGACCTAATTCGTCCTTTCTCGTCCGGAGTGAGAATCGAACGCGGGTCGACCAGATGTGAGCTGGGCACGCTGCCATCAACCCATGCACACGCAATGACATACACACACACACACACACACAAGAAAAAGCACTGAGGAACCGTACCTTGTCATGCGTAATAATAAAAACAAGTAATAAAAATGCGCCGAAGTTTTTCTCGGCGCAATCGAGTTTTCTGTATACAGCGTATAATCAAGGCCACCGAAAATAGATCTGTCTTTCGGTGGTCTCGGTGTATTGCTATATGAGCCGCGGCCCACGAAACCTTAACCACGGCCTGGTGGTGGCCTGTCCTACATCGTTGCCAGAAGCACGATCAAGACTAACTTTGACCTTAAATAAAATAAAAACTACCGAGACTAGATGGCTGCAATTTGGTAGGTTTGATGAGTGGAGGGTGGACGATCAACATACCAATTTGCAACCTTGCGTCAGTAGTTTTTTTAGATCTGAGGGCGGACAGAAAAAGTGTGGACAGAATAAAATGAGGACGGACAGACAAAGCCGGCACAACAGTTTTCTTTCCAGAAAACTGAAAATTAAGAACAAAAATGCAGTCCACCTTTTCGTTCTTAACACCTGGCATCGGATTGCATGACAGAAAATTTCATCGTGTTTTTTAGAGCGAGCAGACAAAGTCTGAAAGAGAATTGAATGCCAAAATTGTTCGATGGTCCGGACGCGTAACCGGATTAGGCGAATTCTTTGCAGGTGTGGAACGGTTTATCCGGACTGCCTGTCGATATTTCGAATTCCCCCCCCCCCCCCCCAAACGCCCTTGTGACTCGGCGGAATCAACCTTTTATTGAATTGGTGTGGTGGAAAGGTTAACCTCCAACACCCCTCGTCCAATATTTTCTATTTGTTTTTATTTTAGTTTCTGTATAAGAAAACTATTGAGATGGCTATTTGTCCGTCCGTCCGCCCTCAGATCTTAAAAACTACTGAGGCTAGAGGGCTGGAAATTGGTATGTTGATCATCCAAACTTCGATCATCAAACATACCAAATTGCGGCCCGCTACCCGCAGTAGTTTTTATTTTATTTAAGGTTAAAGTTAGCCATGATCGTGCGTCTGGCACTTGCTGTAGGTGCCAAAAACACAGGCCACCACGAGTCCGTGGTTGAGAGTCTCATACAGCATTATACGCTGTACAGAAAACTCGATTGTTTGAGTAGAACGAATATAAAGCAAAATATCAATAGGAGGTTTTTAAAAGGATTGAATAGAATAAGAATAGTTATGGACACTGAACTGATAAGATATTTCCTATCCCATACACACTGAACTGATAAGATATTTCCTATCCCATACACGCTGAACTGATAAGATATTTCCTATCCCATACACACTGAACTGATAAGATATTTCCTATCCCATACACACTGAACTGATAAGATATTTCATATCCCATACACACTGAACTGATAAGATTTTCCTATCCCATACATACTGAACTGATAAGATATTTCCTATTCCATACACACTGAATTGATAAGATATTTCTATCCCATACACACTGAACTGATAAGATATTTCATATCCCATACACACTGAACTGATAAGATTTTCCTATCCCATACATACTGAACTAATAAGATATTTCCCTATCCCATACACACTGAATTGATAAGATATTTCCTATCCCATACACACTGAACTGATATGATATTTCCTATCCCATACACACTGAACTGATAAGATATTTCCTATTCCATACCCACTTAACTGATATTTTCTATCCCATACACACTGAACTGATAAGATATTTCCTATCACCATACACATTGAACTGATAAGATATTTCCTATCCCATACACACTGAACTGATGTTTCCTATCGCATACACACTGAACTGATGAGATATTTCCTATCCTATTTACACACTGAACTGATAAGATATTTCCTATCGCATACACACTGAACTGATAAGATATTTCCTATCCTACACACACTGAACTGATATTTCCTATCCCATACACACTGAACTGATAAGATATTTCCTATCGCATACACTGAACTGATAAGATATTTCCTATCCCATACACACTGAACTGATAAGATATTTCCTATCCCAGGCACACTGAACTGATAAGATATTTCCTATCCCATACACACTGAACTGATAAGATATTTCCTATCCCATACACACTGAACTGATAAGATATTTCCTATCCCATAAACACTGAACTGATAAGATTTTCCTATCCCAAAATCAGTCGAAATACACAGCTGTAATTTAATCCTTTCACATGTGTGGTTCAAAACCCAATCTCTCGCTGGATGTCAATGATCATTTACCATCTCTTTGAACAAACTTAAAGGTGATGGGACTTCTGAAATGGCTGTCAGGAATTTAAATAAAAAAGTCTCTTTCTCTGAACTTCAAATATTCTAGATATTCCACAATATCGAAAAAAAAAAAATAGAAAATCTGTAATATTTATTTTCCATTCGCTATTACAACACTTCAGTGGCCTCGAAATAATTCTAGGTTACTTAATTGATGTAATGAGAGGATTAATGAAACTGAATGAATTATTTTTTAATTAACTTAAAAGAAACATAATGAGCTTTTTTTCATCAAGAATTTATATCTTTTAAGGTACAGAAATGAAATGAAATAACAAGCGTGATACGAATCGACCTGGATATTAAATCGTAAGAATTGAATTGAGAGTTTAGAATTTATGCAAAGGCCAAGCACTGGGACATACGAGATCATTCAAAGCTGAAACGGATATTGGTAGCAAAATGTTTGAAAGGTGTAACAGGAGGAAAACCTCAAAGCAGTTGCACTATGATTCAAGTGTTTGGTGAGGGTGGAAAGTAAGATGGAAGAAAGAGAATATGAAAGGAGGTATAGTAAAAGGAACGAAAGGGGCGACGGCAAGCTGCAAAGAGCTCAAGTAATGCCTACAGTGCACCGCACGAGGTGCACTGACGGCACTAACCCCCTACGTGGTAAATCGTGAGAGAAAATTAACTTCAATTATTTTGATCAATGTTCTGAGAAAGCCAATAAAAAAAAATTAACCCTTTTACTGAGAACCCATGAATCATATAACTCTGGGCAAATACTGAATGGACATGTAGGTTTGTCTGATTACATGATTATTTAATTTCCCACTTTCTGAAAGGCAAGAGAGAGTTTTATTTCTATAAATATATCGCTAATCAAAGTTGGTGTAGTTTTCGATGCACAACGCTGCTCTAAAATGAGAAACTGCAGTATCTGCAGAATTTTCGAAATTGAGATATGCCACCTACTGGGCTCGTGAAACACCAATACACAAGTTACTGCATTTTCAAAATGATTCTTCAGTGCTTTATTTAGGGGGGCCCCATTTGCAGTATCTGCAAAATCAGTAGTAAGGCAAGGGAAAATTGCAGTATCTACCATTTTTCTCAGTTTTGTATTTTTGCAGATACTGCAGTTTTACATTTTAGGGCAGAACGGATTTCATCATATTTTTTTAAGTTGCATCTGTGACGGGATCTTCAAAAAAAGAGGCATGTTTAGTTTCATTTTCTCGCTTGAGTTATATTTTACTGTAAAAAGTCCAGCATTTCAAGGGTCTATTTATGTGGCTGATGAAGTCCTTTTGGTTTTAAATACTCTGCCACCTTTGATAGAAGATAATTTACTATTGCTCACATAGTCCTTATTCTTCTTACATTGTTTATATACGTTCTCGTTCCCAGACCTCTTGAATTTTTATAATTCTATTGTGAAATAATCTTCTTATAGTTTCTGCTTATCATGTCATGACGCCTTTTTTTTCAGGGCGAGGGAACGCTCGCGTTTACACGCGCCAGGATAAATGAAGTTTTGTCCTCGTGTAGTTTTACACACTCACTCACTCTCTCTCTCTCTCTCTCTCTCTCTCTCTCTCTCTCACTCTCTCACACATATATACACACACACACACACACACACACACACACACACATATATATATATATATATATATATATATATATATATATATATATATATATATATATATATATATATATGTATGTAATATATATATATACTGTGTATATAAATATATATATATATATATATATATATATATATATATATATATATATATATATATATATATATATATATATATATATATATATATATATATATATGCAGATTATGGCATGTGACCGTTTTTTCATTGTCGACGACTTGACCACAAAGGTATGACTAACGTTGCATGTCTCAGAACCCAAATTACATCTTACACAAAATCCCTCATTCGTTAATGAAAAACGAGCGGCGCATGCGCACCAAACTTACGTGAAATCGAGCTTAGTAGTAGACAGAGATGCTAAAAATGCTTACCTGTATAATTTGAAAGCTAAGGAAAAACAAAATGCATGCGCGCAATCACTGTCATGACACGAAATGGTAAGGAACCCCATTGCATTGCAATTTGACAATTTCGGGTTCGTCATGAAAAACTCTAAATGTAAAACAGTAAACTTCAACCACATTCTGCAGGGGGCGGACGGTCAGACAAAAAGCCATCTCAACAGTTTTCCTTTTACAGAAAACTAACTGAGACATTTATCAGCTAACAAAAGATCCCAGCTTCGCCCCAATTTCACCACGGAGCTGAATCGATCTCGCTGCTGCATGTTCGGAAAACTTTTAGCAATGATTTGGAAAGCGCTAAAACTCACCCCGACAAGTTTCCTCCTCCAGGAATTTCTGGGATGAAATTCCCGCCGACGGAAGGAGAATTTCCGAGAGATAGTTTAGTTTTAAGCTAACAAACACGGCGCAATGTGGTCCAGCTATTGATCTTAAGCGGCGGTGGTTTCGCCATGTTCACACAGGTTTGTCTTCTTGCTTACATGGTATGCCAGCGAGGACTTGAGGCTGCAGAATCATACATACATACATACATACATACATACATACATACATACATACATACATACATACATACATACATATATATATACTATATATATATATATATATATATACATAAGTATATATATATATAATATATATATATATATATATATAATATATATATATATATATATATATATGTATATAACTGTAAAAATATATATATATATATATATATATATATATATATATATATATATATATATATGTGTGTGTGTGTGTGTGTGTGCGTTGTTGTGTGTTCGTTTGTTTGCAAAGGTGTAAACATACAAAGGTGGATAAACAGACGTTGCATCTGTAGGCATCAATCTATCCTTCCACATCAAATCAATTCGCAAAGAAACACTTGAAAAACCTTGAAAATTGTCTCATCCCCCTCCCCTCCCCTACTTTAAAACCACATTTACCCTCTATTTTAGCCGCGCTTTTATCATACTGAACCAGTTTCCGGAACGTGTACCAACGCCCCCCCCCCCACCCCCGTCCGCCGAGCAAAAAGCATCAATCATCAAAGGACCAACACAAAAGGAACCCGGTTCACCTATACACCGCCCCCAATTCAATAAAGGGTCCGGGTTCGCCAAATTCAATATGGGAGGCCTGGACTATCGACGAGCAGTTCGGATAAACACGTTCATACCTAGGCCATATCCGATCAATACGCGTACGGATCGGTGCCATTGAAAAATATGGGCTTTTTTTGAGGCTACTTTCATTTTCCTCTCTTTGGTCGTAGTACCTGGAAGCCTTTGTGTAACTCTTCCAAGTTTGGCATTCGCTTGCATGCCCAGTGCCAAAAGTTTAGATGACAATTTTTTTTTTTTTTTTTTTGGAAGTCTTTGAATTATGATCTGCTTAGGTCAAATGGTGTATATAGATAGATAGATAGATAGATAGATAGATAGATAGATAGATAAGATAGACAGAGTAGATAGATAGATAGATAGATAGATAGATAGATAAGATAGACA
>NC_089756.1:32171261-32178761 GCF_040412425.1 Macrobrachium rosenbergii | reverse complement strand
ATTTTAATGCAATGCATTACCAAGTACTGTTTGAGCTCGTCAGCAGAGAAAAACGTATGGATTTCGTCTACCTTTCGACACTTAGATAATAATAATAATAATAATAAATAATAATAATAATAATAATAATAATAATAATAATAATAATAATAATAATAATAATAATAATTATTATAATAATAATGATAATAATAATAATAATAATATAGCAGACAGTAAGACTCGACGGCATAAAATAGTAAGGATACTAAGCGACTCCACGTACCTTAAATATGCCACAATTTCAATTAATTATGTCCGTAAATATTCTCAGAAGTACATTAATTATTTCCTTTTTTAATCCATGAAAATACCTGAATTATGTCAGTAAATATTCGTAGGAATACATTAATAGTTTCCCTTATCTTTTTTAAACCCATGAAAATGCCACATTTTACACGATTTACATCAATAAATATAGACAGCACCAATTTGATGGATTTCCTTTTTAGTTTTCTGAGAAGAAAACTATCGTGCCGTCTTTGTCTGTCCGTCCGCACTTTTTCTGTCCGCCCTTATATCTTAAAACTACTGAGGCTAGAGGACTACAGACTGGTATGTTGATCATCCACCCTCCAATCATCAAACATACCAAATTACAGCCCTCTAGCCTCAGTAGTTTTGATTCTAGTTGAGGTTAAAGTTAGCCATAAACGTGTTTCTGGCAACGATATAGGATAGGCCACCACCGCCCCGTGGTTAAAAGTTAAAGTTTCATGGGCCACGGCTCATACAGCATTATACATAGACCACCGAAACATAGATGTATTGTCGGTGGCCTTGATTATACGCTGTACAGAAAGCTCGATTGCGCCGAAGTTTACTTGTTTTTTTTTGACAATTCTCAGCTTCTGCAACAAGAGCAGATCCCTACTCGATTATATATAATCATGAGTTTGTAACGTCTTCCTACTGCTATTATATCTGGTTATGTAAACATACTGTAAAAGCTTCACAAGCCTCTAGGATAACGAGCAACAGATGGCGCCTGCAAATGAAAACTCCCACCCGTTCTGAATGAACTCCAAATGCCAACGACTAAGTAGAGTTTTCCCAACACTCTCCGTGACGTTTGAAACTAACACCGATAAAAGCCAAATCAAACCATCGGAAACGGTACGAATGAACGCGCCCGAACCGAACAGAATTCGCCTAATGTCAGAATCGCTGAACAATTTCAGGGTATTTTTTTTTTTTTTTAGGATTTTTTGTTTTGGGGCTGAACTGAACTTTTACACACACACACACACACACACACACACACACATCCACATACACACACACAACATGTACTCGGTAAAACGGTTTGAAATTTCCTGATAAGTTGTGATTGGATGTCCGGGGTAAAAGCCCCCGGGGCTGGACTTTTCCCTTTTTTTTTTCTGTTCAAAATAATGAAGGTAGGGTTTAGTTGCCAGATTTACTGATATATGAATTCGATGCTATTTGGGCATACTTTCTCTCTTATGCAATTTCTACTGAAGTCAATGGCATTGTTCGTAGATACCATCTTCTCGAGATTTTGAATCAGTCTATACTTCTTTTTCTCTTCTGGCAAACTCCTCAGGAATAAGGAAAATCCATTCCATATTGTTTCTATTTACTTTTCCCTTTTCTGGTCGACGGACCGTTTCCCCACCTCTCCCGGCAGCTTCGTCAGGACTGGATTATAAATCAACATACACGGTTTTTATTAAGTCACGTTTGACTTTCGAAATGTCTGCACGTAGTAATAAAACCGTGTACGTGGATTTATAATCCAGTCCTGATGAAAAGATACTGAGAGAGGTGGGAAATATATATCCATTATATATATATATATATAAATATATATATATATATATATATATATATATATATATATATATATATATATATATATATATATATATATATATAGATACATATATATACAGAGAGAGACAGAGAGACAGACAGAGACAGAGAGAGAAAAAGACGGAGAAACTGAATTGCGAAAACCATCACACTAACGATATGAAATGCCTCAGAAAGTGGACTTAGGACGATCCACATAGATTTGCTCAAACGTTTTGCAATTATTGAAACGAAAAGCATCAAGCGCATTAGATTAAAACGAAAACCATTTACCTGTATTGACAACTTCTCTTTACCAACACATTTTCTATTAAAACAGAACCAAAAACAGAACCCAGTGCTCCTGCTAAATATATCTCCTTGAATATGTATAGCCCATTCAATCCTCTTACCTCAGCTAAGCTCCAGGACAAAGTGTGTTCTCAGAGACCAAGATTTCTCTTTTCTCTAATATTTCCTTGTCACACCCACACGCCAGCGAGATAGCAGGTAAACACCATAAAAAATCGAGTTTTCTGTACAGCGTATAATGCTGTATGAAACTCTCAGCTACGACCGAGCAGCGCTCAGCTGCTCCACGCATGGGGTAAAGTGAAGGTGTGTCGGTAACGCCTCCGGAATTGGACTCGGCGGTGCCAGACACACGATCATGGCTGACTCTAACTTTAAGATAAAAACTACTGAGGCTAGAGGGCTGAAATTTGGTATGTTTGATGATTTGAGGGTGCCAGACGCACGATCATGGCTAACTTTAACTTTAAAATAAAAACTACTGAGGTTAGAGGGCTGCAATTTGGTTCTGAGGCTAGAGGGCTGCAATTTGGTATGTTTGATGATTTGAGGGTGCCAGACGAACGATCATGGCCAACTTTAACTTTAAAATAAAAACTACTGAGGTTAGAGGGCTGCAATTTGGTATGTTTGATGATTGAAGGGTGGATGATCAACATACCAATTTGCAGCCCTCTAGCCTCAGTAGTTTTGAAGATCTGAGGGCGGGCAGAAAAAGTGTGTTTATTTTTTTCTCTCTCTCTATTTCCTCACGTACAGGTGTATTTTCATGAAGCAAGGATAATCTTTTCTCCCTAACATTTATAGGCCAAACCCACACACCAGCCGAGTTCGCAGGCGAACACTATAACAACATTCTGTATATTATATTAAGAATACTTTTTTTATCTGTCGATCTTTATTTTTATATATATTTCTCTTTCATCTCGCATTGGCGTTGTGTTCTGGAGAGCTCGGTTGGATCTTATCACTGAGTTATTTCCATAAAAGAAAAGTTGTCTCTACGATTACAGCGACCACTGTGAGTAACTACATAAATAATAATAATAATAATAATAATAATAATAATAATAATAATAATAATAATAATAATATAGGGACTACAAATGCTATTCACTCAGAGTCATAAGACACACATACACAAACAAATGTTTGTATAATATACATATATATATATATATATATATATATATATATATATATATATATATATATATATATATATATATATATATATATATACATACATATATATATATATAAACGTATATATATATATATATTATACATATATATATATATATATAAATAAATATTTATATATATATATAAATATATATATATATATATATATATATATATATATATATATATATATATATATATATATATATAACTCAAGAACTACATCTCAATGTTAAATTTCACTAAAGGAGGAGAAAAGACATTTAACACAAGAGATTTCAAACCAACGATAAATAACAATTATATTTCGGAGTGTCAGAAAAACTACTATGATCTCCAGTGACAAAACTACCTTAGAATCACATAATTATAATCATTCCTCTTAATCAGTGGTCGTCAATCTGGGGGGCGCGCCCCCCTAGGGGTGGGGCGTCAGCAATTTCCAGGGGAGGCGCGAGCCCTAGGGAAAAATTTAAAAATTCTCTAATTATATTCATTATTCTCTTGACAAGATTGAGGAACTAATATTAAGAAGTTTATGAAAAAATACAAAAGTAAAGTATCGCCTTCTAACGCTAGTTTCCTATAGTCTGCTACTCTGGTTAGACTCGTTTAGCCATGTTTTGTAATTATCTGCTTCACTCCCTATCCCTCGAAACCTCTCTCTCTCTCTCTCTCTCTCTCTCTCTCTCTCTCTCTCTCTCTCTCTCTCTCTCTCTCTCTATCTATCTCTTTTATTTTCCTTTAAATCTGGCAAGGAATTTTACTCATAGATCCAAGGGGTCGTGGAGGGAAGGACCAACTCTTAAAGGGGGCGTCTTAATAAAAAGGTTAAGAACCGCTGCTCTTAATCATCATCATCATTCAATATACCGAGAATAAAATAAAGCCTTTTTAAGTACAGATGATTAGAATGACAAACGATGGACGTAAAATTAACGGTCACGTACGAGAAGCCAATAGCAGTCAGTCGCCCCTTCGACAAAGGCGCAATTATCAATCGCAAAATGCCATCTTTCTTTCTCAAGAGATCTTGCGGGAATTACGTTCGATTATACAAGCCCTGGTGCTAAAAACTGTCCCTTTCTCTCTCTCTCTCTCTCTCTCTCTCTCTCTCTCTCAAGATCATATTTTGTAGGAGCCCCGCTTTGAAGTCTAATCTCTCTCTCTCTCTCTCTCTCTCTCTCTCTCTCTCTCTCTCTCTCTCTCTCTCTCTCTCTCTCTCAAGATTATACCATTTTGTAGGAGGCCAAGTCTCTTTCTCTCTCTCTCTCTCTCTCTCTCTCTCTCTCTCTCTCTCTCTCTCTCAAGATTATACCATTTTGTAGGAGCCCGTTTTCAAGTCTCTCTCTCTCTCTCTCTCTCTCTCTCTCTCTCTCTCTCTCTCTCTCTCTCATACCATTTTGTAGGAGCCCCGCTTTGAAGTCTAATCTCTCTCTCTCTCTCTCTCTCTCTCTCTCTCTCTCTCTCTCAAGATTATACCATTTGTAGGAGCCCGTTTTCTCTCTCTCTCTCTCTCTCTCTCTCTCTCTCTCTCTCTCTCTCTCTCTCAAGATTATACTATTTTGTAGCAGCCAGGCTCTGAAGTCTATTCTCTCTCTCTCTCTCTCTCTCTCTCTCTCTCTCTCTCTCTCTCTCTCTCTCTCTCTCTCTCTCTCTCTCTCAAGATTATACTATTTTGTAGCAGCCAGGCTCTGAAGTCTCTCTCTCTCTCTCTCTCTCTCTCTCTCTCTCTCTCTCTCTCTCTCTCTCTCTCTCTCAAGATCATACCATTTTGTAGGAGCCCGTTTGAAGTCTAATCTCTCTCTCTCTCTCTCTCTCTCTCTCTCTCTCTCTCTCTCTCTCTCTCTCTCTCTCTCTCTCTCTCTCTCTCATTAGGTAAGGAAAAACTGAGACGTGGCCGAATGGACAGTAATTAGAATGAAAGCAACGTCGATGGAGGAAGACTTCTAAGAAATAGGATTAAGGACACAAAAGGAAGATTAAGCAGAATGGGGAGAGAAGAAAAGAGAAGAGGGAAATACCAAAAAAAAAAAAAGATAATAAACAAAGTGAGTAATTATTTACACACGTGAAGGATAATTAATTTTTTTTTCAAAAGCAATTATGATGAACATTTTAAGAAGAAAGGAATATTCCCTGATGTGCACACAAATACATAATATATATATATATATATATATATATATATATATATATATATATATATATATATATATATATATATATATATATATGTATATATATATATATATATATATATATATATATATATAGAGAGAGAGAGAGAGAGAGAGAGAGAGAGAGAGAGAGAGAGAGAGAGAGAGAGAGAGAGAGAGAGCCTGGAAGCAAATGAAAGAGAGATAGATAACCGAACAGGGCAATTCGACTGTTTGATTCAAATGGAAAGTGAGGAATCGATGGCACACAAATTCCACTGGGAACTGATGCCACAGATGTGAATCGGATTTGGTGATGCTGCTATGAATGGAAGCCCGTGGTGTTGACTTGCATGGGTGTTTTTGGTGTAGATTTAAATGACAATTAGTGGGATTTCAAAGTGAACTGATGGCACTGATTCCAAATTGGAAGTAGGGGCAAAGATTTAAAGGCGAATTGGTGCCACAGAATAAAATGGGAGTTAGTGCACAGATTTAAATGGGAAAGATCTGAAAGATTTCAACTGAGAACTGTGGACTGATTTGAAAGGGAAAGATTTCAATGAGAACTGTGGACTGATTTGAAAGGGAAAGATTTCAATGAGAACAGTGGACAGATTTAAAAGAAAAAGATTTCAATGAGAACAGTGGACAGATTTAAAAGGGGAAGATTTCAATGAGAACAGTGGACAGATTTAAAAGGGAGATTTCAATGAGAACAGTGGACAGATTTAAATGGGAAAGATTCCAATGAGAACTGTGGACAGATTTAAATGGGAAAGATTCCAATGAGAACTGTGGACAGATTTAAACTGGTGAGATTTCAATGAGAACTGTGGGCAGATTTAAATTGGTGAGATTTCAATGTGAACTGTGGACAGATTTAAATGAAATTAGTGACACAGATTCAAATTGGAAAAATTTAAAAGGATATTAGTGCCACAGATTTAAATTGGAAAGATTTAAACGAGAATTCGCGACACACATTTAAGTACGAAATGATAGCATAAAGTGGGCACAAAGTTAAATGATAAACCCTTCTTTCGAACGGCAACAACACAATCAGCAGCGCCCTTCTGGGGTCATTTTCGTCACTTCTGAAATAAAAAATGAAAAACACGAAAAATAGGAAAGCGTAGTTTTTAGCACCGTATGCTCATATGGCAACGCCAACACTTATTTCCCCTGGAAGCGAACTCTTACGATAACGCCGATTCCCCATTCGGGGTGGATTATTTTTTCATGGAATTTCCCGTAAAAACACTCACGTCTTTTTAAAGGGCGTTCCACATTTTCGCACCAATAGCAACTGAGAGAGATGGGCGTGAGTATGAACACACCACCCCAAAAAAAAAATAAATGAAAGTCGTACAAAATCTAAAACGGAAATTTTGTCAGACCCAAATGAAAATAGAGAATGCAGGAATAGGGAAAACGAAATGTGAAAGAGTCCTAATGTTTTTGGCTTTTGAATGACTTGAAAAGGAAATTGTCAAGAAATGTATATAAATTTTACGAACTGAATACATTTACGAACGCTTACTAACAATTGCTGTACGTACTTGCTCGATAATATTCAAACAGTTCACACTAAGACTGTTGCGTAGGCAAATCTCTATCACAACAAATTTTAATCATATTACGCAAAAATAAACAGACATACACATTACTTATCAGTGTCTGATATCTCGATATTATTATTATTATTATTATTATTATTATTATTATTATTATTATTATTATTATTATTATTATTATTATTATTATTATTATTATTCATGAGATGAAACCTATTCATTATAATAATAATAATTAATAATTTCAAGTGAACGTGGAAGCTTGAATTTCAAGTCAATGGCCCTCTGGTGGGCTTGTTCCATACGAATAGGGTTCATCTTCCGAATAATAATAATAATAATAATAATAATAATAATAATAATAATAATAATAATAATAATAATAATAATAATAATTAGACAAAATTAACTTT
>NC_089756.1:32158761-32166261 GCF_040412425.1 Macrobrachium rosenbergii | reverse complement strand
AGGGGGGAAGTTGCAGGCGCCATCAGCCTCGGTTCCCACAACAGAACAAGTAAACTTTGCGCTGACTTGATCCTCCCCAGCACCGGGGATTAACGCCGTTGAACCCGGGCAAGAAGAGCACTCCCCAAAATATCCTCTTCCATCCTTCCTTCCTTCCTCTTTCCTCCTCCTCCTCCTCCTCCTCATCCTCGTCACCCACCACCTCTCATTCTTCCCGCCCTTACCTACGAGGGAGGTCGTCCTCTTGCCTCCTTGCCTAACGTATACATTAGGTAACAGACATATTTTATCATGAGTTAGGAGCCAGGTCCCGCGGGAGCGATATTTTTCGGACCAAAAGGATGCTAAGCATTATTCTTGGCTTATGTTTATTTGGGTGCATCTAGGATTGCAGGCTCCTACGATGTTCCCTGTTTCACCTTTCTATTATTATTATATTATTATTATTATTATTATTATTATTATTATTATTATTCTAGTATCACACGTAAAACTGGATTAATGCATTTTAAGCTAACGCGCACAATAGACTTTCCATTATTATTATTATTATTATTATTATTATTGCGCACATTAAGCTTCTACAGAGTAGAATGCTATGTTAAAAAAATAAAAAAAATAATAAAAGAGTATAAGTGGATATTATTATATACATTAAAAGACAATAATTATATATATATATATATATATATATATATATATATATATTCATCATACAATCGAACAGAATAGATGATAAAGAACTGAATATAAAATATATGGTGACCGCTAAAAATGAATCATTTTATTATTATAAGAATAATCAAAAATGGTGACCACTCACAAAATTATTTTATTATATATATATATATATATATATATATATATATATATATATATATATATATATATATATATTTATTTTGTGTGTGTGTATTATACATACATGTAAACTTAAACTGTTTGACGTAAGGGACTCGGTGATCTCTGCCAGTTAATTCTTTCCTGTGCTTTATCTTCCACAAATCTCCACTCATCCCTAGCCTCCCATCTAAATGTCCTAATCCAAGTAGGTCTTTTGGGTCTCAAAACGTTTCTGGTGAGGTCTTTTGGGTCTCAAACATTTCTGGTGAGGTCTTTTGAGTCTTAAAACATTGTTGGTGAAAACTGGAGCCCAGCCGACAATATCACGCATGATGCTCTCCTTGGTGGTTCGAAGTACATGTCCAAACCATCTCCATCTCCTTTCATTATTGACTTATGTACAAATGGAACTTCCATAATTTCTCTTATATTGTAATTCCAATCTCATTCCTGCCATCTGACTCTTAATATCCTTATTAAAAATTTACTTAGGAATCTCATACACATTTGGAACGTCCATAATTTCTCTCATGTTGTAATTATTCCTCTCTCACTCCTGCCATCTTACTCTCAATATTCTTATTAAAGCTTCACTTACGTTTCATTACCATACTATGATTCCTTTCATCATTTTTCTCATCTATACATGGAACGTCCATAATTTATCTTATGCTGAAATTTCTCACTCTCTCCTGCCACCTGACTCCTAATTTTATTATTACAGCTTTACTTATGTTTCATTATCATACTATGATGCATATCTGTACAGCAATGCAGATCGTACTAGTTTAATTTATAATGCTACCTTCGTAAATTATGTCTATTAGGCTAACATGGTTTGATGTGTCTTTTTCAGTCTTTCACTGAATTTCAACTCAAAAAAACCTGTATTGGATATCGTTGCCTCCAAACATTTCAGATCTATGTATGTACTGTAAAAACGAGGGATCCAAGGTTTGATTCGTATATATCAATCCATCGTTTCTCTGTTGGCATAAGATGTGAATCTCTTCAAGGTAGTCGGTTGATAGTGGAGGGTTTCAACCCAGAGTAGAAGGGTATGTTGACTACTCTAACTGATCTGGGAATAGTAGAGAAATTTATTCTGGATTACTTTATCAAAGAAACAAAACTAAATTCGTTCATATTTCACGTGTAACCTATTTGGCCTACCCCTTCCCCCAAAAAAATACATGAAGTCATTCAATAATTATCTATTATTATTATTATTATTATTATTATTATTATTATTATTATTATTATTATTATTATTATTCAGATGATAAACCCTGCTCATATAGAACAAGCCCACCAAAGGGGCCACTGACTTGAAATTCAAGCTTCCAAAGATTATTGTGGTGTTCATTAGGAAGTAAGAGGAGGTAAGGGAAAATACAAAAAGAAGGGATCTCACTTATTGAAAAGAAAAAATACATTAATAAATTCCTTCGAACACCAGAATTGACTCTCTCTCTCTCTCTCTCTCTCTCTCTCTCTCTCTCTCTCTCTCTCTCTCTCTCTCTCTCTCTCTCTCTCTCTCTCTCTCTGAATGGTCGATGCGTATAGCTGAGTACAGTCTCCTTTGCTCCTGAAAATTTAACCGCCCAATAGTTCAAATGCTATCGGATAACAGATACAAATGAGCCACTCGCCTATAGGAATACACTCGGAGCCTGTCATTTTGATCAGATCAAATCTCCCTTCGACAATTTCACCGTTCACCAAAGCTTCTAGTGTGAGGATTCCTTTCCCTTCTACCGATTTGCATATCGAAGTTGATTTAATCCAAACGATGAATGTATATGTGTTATCGGGTAAAAAAAATAAAAATTATACACATAGGTTAGGTAACTCTACCGCGGGGATGAGTTTAAAAGGGGTAGAGACTATAATAATAATAATAATAATAATAATAATAATAATAATAATAATAATAATAATAATAATAATAATAATAATAATAATAATATTGTTAGAAAGTCGTCCTTTGGAATTTGGAAATACTTGAACAGTCATCCGTGAATTTAGATAAAAACAATTATATATTTATATATACATATATATATATATATATATATATATATATATATATATATATATATATATATATATATATATAATAGTTTTCTAAATTCAGGAATGTCTGTTCAAGTTTCCAAATTCCCAATAAGGTACAATATTATTATTATTATTATTATTATTATTATTATTATTATTATTATTATTATTATTATTATTATTATTATTATTATTATTCAACAAGAAAACCTAAACCCATATGAGTGAATACAGTCATCATATTTGTGCATAAACTCAGACATAACAAAAACAACCTCATAGACACAGAACATTTGCATAATGCGATTTAGTAAGAAATTTCTCTTGTATTAGATGGTTACGTCCCCACTAGTGGATAATATCTAGCAGAATCTCTCTCTCTCTCTCTCTCTCTCTCTCTCTCTCTCTCTCTCTCTCTCTCTCTCTCTCTCTCTCATTTGCATAATGTAATTTAATAAGATATTTCACTTGTATTTAATGTTTACGTTCCAATTAGTGAATAATATCTAGCAGAAAGTCTCTCTCTCTCTCTCTCTCTCTCTCTCTCTCTCTCTCTCTCTCTCTCTCTCTCTCTCTTTCTTCCCTCTCCTATCCCCCTTCTATCTCTCTCCCCCCTCCTTTTTCCTCTTCTCCCACCCCTCACCTGACACTCTCTCCTCTCTCTCTCTCTCTCTCTCTCTCTCTCTCTCTCTCTCTCTCTCATTTGCATAATGTTACCTAATAAGAAATTCAACTTGCATTTGATGGTTACGTCCCCACTGGCGGATAATACCTAGCAGAAGCTCTCTCTCTCTCTCTCTCTCTCTCTCTCTCTCTCTCTCTCTCTCTCTCTCTCTCTCTCTCTCTCCTTCGGAAAAAAGAGTAGCAACTGGAATACGATCTAAACAATAGACAGAAAGACCGGACTAAATGCATTTGTGTAGTTTTTTTTTTTTTTCTTTATGAGAACAACGTCAAGTGTCGTGGGATGGAGTATTTTTACGCGGAGGAGAACTTCTCGAAGTGCTGTGTAAAACTTGGTTCACGTACTGTTAAGCTATTACTCATGTATACACACAGATGTGTGTGTGTGTGTGTATATATATATATATATATATATATATATATATATATATATATATATATATATATATATATATATATATATATATATATAATGACCACAATGTCCCTTAACATCTCGAATCCTTCACGCTTTTGTGTGTGTGTGTGTATGTGAATAGCCACTGCAATAACTATAAATTACTATATAACGAATAAATACATAACCACTGCAGAGGCGTAGAGAAAATAAGTAACGAAAAAAAAAAAAAAAACTGGAATATTCAACCTCCAAAAGAGGTAGGTACTCAATTCCCGTCTGGAAAGTTCTGGAAGGACCTGGAAGAAGAAACTTCCAGCCAAAAAGGCCGCCAAAGGCCTGTCGACCTATTTTTCTTCGCAAAAGTTACCGAGAGAAGGAATCTAATGGGATTTTCTTCCGAAACTCTATACCGTCCTGTTGCTCTCACGGCCAATGATTTCACATTACTGCTCTCGGGACGAGACAAAGGTTCCTCTTCTTCTTCTTCTTCTTCTTCCGGGAGTAGGTCGAGAGCAATTATTAATGCCGGTATTTATTTCACTGCCACACCGTCCAAAATCTCTGGTGTGTGTGTGTGTGTATATATATGTGTGTATATATATAATATATATATATATATATATATATATATATATATATATATATATATATATATATATATATATATATATATATATATATATATATACATACATATGTATGAAATTTTTACCACACCGTGATTTATGTACAATCATGAAGCTACAAATGTCGCTTGATATCAAATTCACGCTACCTCGGGAATATCTCCGATGGAGAATTGTCGCCGAAGGGGAATTTATATAAGTGATAAATGAATTGGTACCGCCGGGACACGAACCCTCGACACGGAACCTATTCAGCAACTCCAGTTGACGTTACCACCGCGCCATCGGAGATATTCCCGAGGTAGCGTGAATTTGATATTAAGCGACATTTGTAGCTTCATGATTATATATATGTATATGCTGCAGATTGCATAATCCCGAACTTTCAAATGCAAGATCCCACGCTAGAGGTTGTAAGACATCGACAAGATACGACAACTTCAGAATAATTGGCCAAGCCAAGGAACCTGGAGAACTGCTTCTCTTGGGAAGTCTGAATATCAAAAGAATTGTACCGACGTTCAATTGCCAATCATCGATTACATGTTTATAGTTGCTCGCCGCCTCCTCCTGCTTTTGTGCCTGCGTGCTTTCAGTGTGTTTTCCTCTTTCGCCCTGAGAGGTGAGCTTTCTGCTCTCCCTTCTAAGCTTATTTTTAAATTCCTTTTTATTAAGTTCAGTTTTTTTATTGAGAAGTTTTCTTTTATTGGTTGTTCAGTGTGAGAATGCATTCAAGTGTGATTGTTTAAGTTTAATTAATTTTCCATTTTAAGTTTTCTCATGTTTTGTGTATGCTTAACTTTTAACTATGTATGCTGAATATATATATATATATATATATATATATATATATATATATATATATATATATATATATATAATATATGACTGTACACTGGACTTTATTACAGATAACAATAATAAAGCAGCCTCAAAAGCGCTGTGAATATTACACCAAAAAGGGGCAATCAAAAAGACAGCCGCCATTTCTATTTAGTAGAGAACATAATCCTGATTAATTTTACTCCCACCGATTAGGTATTCATAGAGTAATAACAATCTTTGAGATATATATATATATATATATATATATATATATATATATATATATATATATATATATATATATATACAATATATACATATGTATATATATATATATATATATATATATATATATATATATATATATATATATATAGATATTAATAAATGCTTTTGACAAGATCAGGAATGACCTCTTTACCCCTTTAACCTTGGCAAAATAGCAGAAATGACCATAAGCTCTCTCTCTCTCTCTCTCTCTCTCTCTCTCTCTCTCTCTCTCTCTCTCTCTCTCTCTCTCTCAGTGGTTTTACTAAAGGAGCTATAATAAATAATCGAATGTTCGAGGACAAACTCCATTTCTCTCTCTCTCTCTCTCTCTCTCTCTCTCTCTCTCTCTCTCTCTCTCTCTCTCTCTCTCTCTCTCTCTCTCCATTCTGTTATTTACTTTAGCTCCTTTGGTAGTTAAAGTACATCACCCAATGTTCAATAGCGAAACTCTCTCTCTCTCTCTCTCTCTCTCTCTCTCTCTCTCTCTCTCTCTCTCTCTCTCCATGACTTCACTAAAGGAGCTGAAATAACCAGACTGTCCAAAGACGAAAGCCTTCAACAACATGATTTAGCTCTGAGCTGAGGGGAATCCTACCCCAGACCTACGGCATTAAATTCAGCCTCAAAGACGTCTGCTGAAGGAACTGCAACACGACTTTGTTACTCTGAGAATCCTGCCAGGGAGAAGGATTCCGCGGTTCCTCGCACGTCCTTTTTCGAATGTTAGTTCTCCTGTTTGTTCAGTCTGACGGAACTCACAGAGAATGAAAAAGGAATCATTTTAATTAAGGGAATTCGGGAATAATTGCTTGCAACGTAGGAAGTTCAGGGATAATTACTTGCAACGAAGGAAATTCAGGAATAATTGCTTGCAACGAAGGAAGTTCAGGAATAATTGCTTGTAACGAAGGAAATTCAGGAATAATTGCTGCTTGTAAAGAAGGAAATTCAGGAATAATAGCTTGTAACGGAGGAAATCCAGGAATAATAGCTTGTAGTGAAGGAAATCCAGGAATAAAATTGCTTGTAACGAAGGAAGTTCAGAAATAAATGCTTGTAACGACGGAAATTCAGAAATAATTGATTGTAACGAATGACATTCAGAAATAATTGCTTTTAACGAAGGAAATTCAGGAATAAGTGCTTGCAACGAAGTTAATTCAGGAATAGGACAGCCCACCAAATGGCCGTGGTTAAAGTTTCATGGTCCGCGACTCATACAGCATTAAACCGAGGCCACCGAAAGATAGATCTCTCTTCGGTGGCCTTGATTATACGCTGTAGCGGCTGTGCAGAAAACTCGATTTCGCCGGAGAAACTTCGGCGCATTTATTACTTGTTCACACTTACCTTTCCATTGTAACTCCTTACTTCTGCCGCGCTTATCTTGTCAACAGAGCTCCTCCCACGCAACTGAAGCTTGTGATCCAATTTGATACAAAGATCGACCGTCTTGCGTGAATATAATTATAACGTGACCTCTTTCTGGTTATGGGACGTGGGCTCGTTTCCCCGCTACCGGACATCATAACTGCTTCAAGTTTCTCGCGCTTGGATGTTAAGGCTTTGTAAGTGACACGTGTATCCAGAAAAGTGCGAAGAATTCGAGAAGTTAAGATGGCATTGTGGCTATTACAATTACATATATATATATATATATATATATATATATATATATATATATATATATATATATATATATATATATATATATATATATATATATATATATATATATATATATATATATTCGTCTAAGCGACGAATTTCTCTCCAGAGAAACTGTGCGCCATT
>NC_089756.1:32141261-32153761 GCF_040412425.1 Macrobrachium rosenbergii | reverse complement strand
AAAAGGAGAGAGAGAGAGAGAGAGAGAGAGAGAGAGAGAGAGAGAGAGAGAGAGAGAGAGAGAGAGAGAGAGAGAGAGGAGAGGAAGGGATCGACAGAGAGGAAAGAGGGAGAGAGTTGGGAGGAAGAGTGGGAGGAAGGAGAAGAGAGAGAGAGAGAGAGAGAGAGAGAGAGAGAGAGAGAGAGAGAGAGAGAGAGAGAGAGAGAGAGAGAGAGCGGTAATAAAATCTTGCAAGGAATAGGTATGGTCAATAAAAACAAACGTTTCATATCTATGATCTATTTTATTATTAAAAGTACGATTTGGAAAGATAAAAGTTAAATGAATTTTTCAAGCAATTCTGGATCTTTGCACAGGTGAGACCGTAATTAGCATCACCTGGGAGAAAATATGAAATAATCGGAATTCCTGGAATCAAGACCGGTTTCACAATAGCATCATAAATAACCAAGATATTTCTTTTAAAAAAATTTCAATAATTTACATTACTTCTATGTTCCAAAGTTGCGTCTCTTATTTCCACTTTCCATGAAATAAAATTCAATAGTATTGTTACAGAATTTCAGAGAGCAATAATTAGTGGCAAGAACTTTTACTCATTTTTAATTTCAGATTCAGAAGCGGTTCGTCGACCTATTCTTATTATTTGTAATACAAGAGAATATTTTAGACAATACACGATGCCCTGTTATGCAGGATGCGCTTAAATTCTTATGGAAGAAACCAATGCCATTGAGTGGAAAGGAATACATGTGTATATATACATATATACATGTATGTATATGTATGTATATATACATGCATACATACATGCATATACATATATATATATATATACATACATATATATATATATATATATATATATATATATATATATATATATATATATATATATATATATATATATATATATAAAAGTTCATATTCACAGTAACGAGGCCAAGGTATAAGACAAATATGTTCCACATTCTTAAAGTAAATATTTTGTATCGACATTAATTTCTTGACATAAAATATATAAATACAAATATAAAAACGGGCATTTGCTTGGACAATTTAAACACCTCCATTAACTGTTTTTTTTTTTACTATAGCAGGAATAGTTTAAAAAAAATCCTATTCCCAGTTACCATTACCTGCCCTCAGTCTCAGCCGTTCATTATTTCTTACCACATTTCACGATTTAAACAGGCATTTAAACCAAACGTATTTTTAAACGAATTTCCGAGAGATATTGAATCAAATCGGGGATCAAGAGACAACTCATTTAATAAATAAATATAAAATCCACAAAGGAAAGAGAAATAATGGAGTGCTGCAAGGCCTTTCGACTTATAGTAAAGGACTATAAGTCGAAAGGCCTTACAGCACTCCTGTGTTTTTCTTTCCTTCGTGGATTTTGTCTTTATATGTTCATCACGTTCCATATTTTCGTGATTCAGTTATACAACTCAGTTAACATTCAGTATAGAACGTGTCTCCAATACAAAAAATGCCATTTTCTGGGACAAAACTCGGTTAATATTCAGTACAGTACGTGTCTACAATAAAAAGTGGCCTTTTCTGAGACAGAACTCGATTTATATTCAGTATAGATCGTCTTCTACAATAAAAATGCCCTTTTCTGGGACATAACTCAATTAATATTGAGTACAGTCCGTGTCTACAATAAAAAAATGCACTTGTCTCAATTATAAAGTAGATCCATATTAATGCTCTTATTCGAATGTTATTACTCTATATTCTTCGTATTTCCACTTTCCACGAGATAAAACTCAATAATTCTGATATAGGATTTCTGAGAACATGAACTGTTACCTACCACGTTTCAATTTTTAATTAATTGAAACGTTTTCCAGCGCAATGACTCACTCACTGGCCTAGATCCTGCACACAAAAGTATATCGTCCCATTTTATTGCTTTAATTATTATTGAGAGAATATCGAATTTTGGTCAAAAGGCCAAGCGCTGGGAACCATGAGGTCATTCAGCTCTGGAAAGGATATTGAGAGTAGGTAGGTTTGAAAGATGTAACGGGAGGAAAACATCTCAGTTGCACTATGAAACAATTGTTAGGAGAGGGTTAAGGAAAGCAAGATGGAAGAAAGAGAATGTGAATGGAGGAGGTACAGTAAAAGGAATGAAAGGGGTTTCAGCTAAGGTCCGAAGGGACGCCGCAAAGGTCTTTGAGTAATGCCTGCTGTGCCCCGCATGAGGTGCACTGACGGCACTAACCCCCTACCGAATATAATTATTACTGTTATATTTCTAAGCATAATTAACACACGATTATGGGACGCGGGTTCGTTTCCCACTACCGAACATCATAATTTCTTCATATTTCTTGCACTTGGATCTTAAGGCTTTGTAGTGACAAGCATATCCAAAAAAGCGCCAAGAATTCGAGAAGTTATGAGGGCATTGTGGCTATTACAATTACATATGTATCTGGTAAAAAAATGACCAGCAGATTCTACATATTTATACTTATACTGTCCCTGAGGCTTCATCTTGACAAGATGTGAACTTGAAGTCCAGAGAATTTTACCAAAATTTCTGCGACTCAGCTGCCAGTGTTTCATTCGGACTACCACCCTTTGGAGTGGTCTGATTATTCCTAAGGCCAAGAGAGACAAGGTATGCTCACTTCCCCAAAAAAATCCCTCATGTAGGCGGAGCTTTGTCTACCTCTTGATTGCGTCAGCAGCTGAATTGCCGTAATGAGTGGGTACCTCTAAGATACGTCATCGCCTACGTACCCCAGGTGGGAGGCGACTCCACCCAATTGGGTAGACCTTGTGTCTCTTGGCCTTGATTATTCCCATCATATTCGCTCAAGAGAAGAGAGAGCGAATTGTTTTTCCATTTCCTCAGCGAATCAACGGAGGGTAAATTTCCAGCCACAACCACGGTGTTAAAAAAAAACATAAATAAATAGTTATTGATGCATTCTAAGCGACAAATTGTATTTTACGAACGTAATAATGTAATAAGATCTGTCTCTCTCCCTCTCTCTCTCTCTCTCTCTCTCTCTCTCTCTCTCTCTCTCTCTCTCTCTCTCTCCTCTCCCCAGGTCTCCAGTGTGTTGTCTCTCTCTCTCTTTTCTGTCAAGAAGTCTGCCTCTCTCTCTCTCTCTCTCAACTCTCTCTCTCTCTCTCTCTCTAAATGTGTCTCTCTCTCTCTTTTTCTGTCGGTCTGCCTCTCTCTCTCTCTCTCTCTCTCTCTCTCTCTCTCTCTCTCTCTCTCTCAGTGTGTGTGTCTCTCTCTCTCTTTCTGTCGGTCTGTCTGTCTCTCTCTCTCTCTCTCTCTCTCTCTCTCTCTCTCTCTCTCTCTCTCTTTGTCTGTCTGTCTGTCTCTCTGTCTCGGTTAGTCAGCCTGTTGTCTCTCTCTCTCTCTCTCTCTCTCTCTCTCTCTCTCTCTCTCTCTCTCTCTCTCTCTCTCTCAGCACGTAAGCGTCGCTAAACTACACTGAAAGCCGAACGTAATCTTCCGATCTATCCGGGACATTTCGAAAAGAACCGACGTTTTCATCCGTCAAGATATATTTTCAACAACTTGAAAAGTATTTTCCGGTACTTTCATATCTGACGTCCAATCTCAAAGGAATGGTACAAGACAAAAAACGAGGTGTTTACCTAAGTTCCTGTAAATCTAGATCGAAAGTTGAATATACTGTTCACCTCAGTTTCTGTGAATTTTTAGAGAAAATGTACGAAGTCTCTGATCATTCAGTTTTATAATTCGCTTCGGAAGGTAAAAGTTACGATATGAAAGGTTGGTACGTAGTATGTTTACCTAACAAGCTTCCTGTTATTTTTTTTTTTCAACAGCAATAGCGTTTGACTAGACTAAATAGATATTCAGCATAAAAATGTACGCAAACTCTTACTCATATGAAAGTGCGGAGGCAGTATATGATTGCGTATAATATATATATATATATATATATATATATATATATATATATATATATATATATATATATATATATATATATATATATATATATATGTGTGTGTGTGTGTGTGTGTATACGTGCGTGATACGACAGGTAACTTACACGAACAGCCAGATAAACAGTAACAGTTTATTCCCCAAAAACCCGTGAAGTTCTATAACGGCGCTCTGGCGGAACAAGCATCAAAGATCCTTCAGCTCGGCGTCTTTTCTCTTGAAGCAGAGAAAACATTTCCACTCCGACACAAACAGAAGAAATTCACGCGATCAAAGGCGTAAATTCTCTCTCCGTCATTTCGCGCGATGTATATATATTTATATGCAATTTTTGACGCCTCCATCACTTCCACCTGTCGCTCCAATCCGTCGCTTTTCTCTCGAGTACACGAATTCTCCTCCTCTGAGTTTCCTCCGGTGCGTTCTATATATATGTATATATTTATGTGTGTGAATATGTATATATATATATATATATATATATATATATATATATAGAGAGAGAGAGAGAGAGAGAGAGAGAGAGAGAGAGAGAGAGAGAGAGAGAGAGAGAGAGAGAGAGAGAGAGAGAGAGAGAGAGGAGAGAGAGTTGTATTAATATATATATATATATAAATATATATATATATATATATATATATATATATATATATATATATATATATAAATATAAATATATATATATATATATATATATATATATATATATATATATATATATATATATATATATATATATATATATATATATATATATTTACATATATATATATTATATATATACTGTATGTATATGTATATATATATATATATATATATATATATATATATATATATATATATATATATATATATATATATCACCCACAAACATTTAGATGCTATCAGCCAGCCCCTTATTCACGACCACCGTGCGTGGGAAGTCTTACGCAGAGCTAACAAGAAAAAAAAAAAAAGGCGTATACGCGAACTATAACGATTACAGTGAGGAAAGGAAGTAAAAAAAAAAATTAAACAAATTCATCGTTCAAAAAATAAAAAGATTGTGATTCATGTCGCTTATCATTAGGGAAAATCTACATTTTTTTTCCAACGAGCGTCAGAGAATAAACCAAACGAGAGAGCGAGATTTCGGCGAGGAATATGCTGACACGCGCCAGGGAATATTTATGCCAATTATTCGAATCCATAAAAATGCCTCAACGGCGCTCGTACATAACGAGCAATGAAATGCAAAGGTGAACGGTATAAATTTTTAGCGTACTAGGCGACACGATTGGGTTCATGAGCTATAATTAATGTCAAGTTTCAGTGATACGAAAAATATTACGTTCATATTTTTAATTCCATGCACTTACTGAATATTATAAGAAAAAGTCAGCGTTGCTGCCTGCAAAGAGTTTATATTACTTATATTACAATTATACACACACACACAAACACACACACACATACACACAAAACTCGACACAACCACCGATAACAAAGCAAAGCCAGAGACGGGAATCACGCCCTTACCCACGCCCTTGGCTGCAAGCCGCGGCATAGGCACAGGACGAGTCCTACGGAGCGCCAGGAATGCCCCTGTCGCCGCCCAGAAAGCCACCGAGAGAATGAGACCCACCAACCAATGTAAATTCAGCACCCCAATGACGTCATCCTTGAGATGCAAACGTCCAAATTATTACAGTAATAAAAACCTTGTACGTCGATTCATAATCCAGTCCTGATGACGCCGCCGAGAGAGGTCCGTCGACTGGAAAAAGAAAAAGAAGTACATGGAAAGAATCACAAATAATTTTTCCTTACCCCAGATAAAATTGACAGAAGTGAAAAAGAAGTACAGATTGATTCGAAGTCTTGATAAGAAGACTGTATTCACAAAAATGCCCATTAACTTCAATAGAAATTAGATAAAAGAGGAAATTAGCATATATATATATATATATATATATATATATATATATATATATATATTCTCTCTAATATAATATATAATATATATATATATATATATATATATATATATATATATATATATATATATATATATATATATATATAATAAATATGTAGGCATTATAAATTCTTGTATCATATAGGTTTAACAGTATGATTATATCTATTCTTGTTACCTGCACAAATTAAAGATTCTTACAGGGAATTGTTGGGAAAGACGTTGAATTAAGCCTGGAAATATACACAAAGATCTTAATCCTATTTCGAAAACCATTTTAACGACGAGTGGTTCAAATCTCTTATCAAGCAGAACCAAAATAAAATTCTAAATACATATCAAACGTTTTCGTTTTGAAGACATCGTTCATATTCACTAAGCATGATCATCAGTTTCTCAGAAATGAACAAAACATCAGATATCATTTATTTCTTCTCCCCCTCCTGCCTTTCCTTTCTTTTCTTTTAGTTTTCTGTAAAAGAAAACTATTGTGCCGGCTTTGTCTGTCCGTGCGCACTTGATTCTGTCCGCACTTTTTCTGTCCGCACTCTATTCTGTCCGCACATTTTCTGTCCGCCCTCAGATCTTAAAAACTACTGTGACTAGCGGGCTGCAAATTAGTATGTTGATCATCCACCCTCCAATCATCAAACATACCAAATTGCAGCCCTCTAGCCTCAGCAGTTTTTATTTTATTTAACTTTAAAGTCAGCCATAATCGTGCGTCTGGCAACGATACAGGATAGGACACTACTGGCCAGTGGTTAAAGTTTCACGGTCCGCGGCTCATACAGCGTTATACCGAGACCACCGGAAGATAGATCTATTTTCCGGTGGCCTTGATTATACGGTGTACAGAAAACTCGACTGTGCCGAAGAGACTTCGGCGCTTTTTTTTTTTTTTTTTTTTTTTTTTTATAACGAACAACGGATTCTTTTGTTTGCCAACAACGGAAATGACTTTTCCCTTCACGGGCTGAAAAAATGAAATGCAAATGTTCGGTCCATCTTCATTAGGTCTGGGAAACCACGTAACTGCATCCTCCGTCATTCCATATTACCTGTTTTTCCTCTCACTTCGTTCGGGTTTTTCTTCGCTTTTGGTTCTTTCCCCAGCTTCCACGGAGATGCGGAAAGTCCACACGTCACAGGCCGAAGTCTCTCTCTCTCTCTCTCTCTCTCTCTCTCTCTCTCTCTCTCTCTCTCTCTCTCTCTGTCACACACACAAACATACGTATCCATACATGCATGCATATATTCATATATATATATATGTGTGTGGTGTGTGTATATATATATGTGTGTGTGTATATATATATATATATATATATATATATATATATATATATATATATATCATACATTCCACAGGTGAAAAATAAGAAACGGGGTGTAGGTCTTATTTTTCACCTGTGGTAATATGATAAATGAATCACAAAAACAAAAGTGATAATAATCATATATATATATATATATATATATATATATATATATATATATATATATATATACATACATATATTTAATAAATATATTTATAAATATATGAAAATATACAAATACTGTATACATATATATATATATATATATATATATATATATATAATATATATATATATATATATATATATATATATATATATATATATATAATATATATATATATATATATATATGTATATATATATAACGTTACAGAGAGAGTATTCATGAGAGTATTCATAAACAAACTACTCAATAATCATAAAGACGCATAAACTCGTGGATATGAGTCAGAGAGAGAGAGAGAGAGAGAGAGAGAGAGAGAGAGAGAGAGAGAGAGAGAGAGAAAGCGGGTAGTGTCGATCAAGCGCAAAAGACCAGGCAAAAGTTTAACGACTTTCCCAACGGATTCCGTTGCCGGATGGTAACAAGCAAAGTCATCATGTTAGAGCATAAAGGAAAGGCCATAAAGGTAATAAGTTACCTAAACATTTCCGCCGATGCTCAGAAGGTGTGGAATGGTGAATAAAGAAAAAGGTGAATACAGATAATGGTGAATAAAGAAAAAGGTGCATAAAGAAAATGGTGAATAAAGAAAAAGGTGTGTAAAGAAAATGGTGAATAAAGAAAAAGGTGAATAAAGTAATTGGCGAATAAAAAATGGTGAATAAAGACAAAGATAAATAAAGTAATTGGTGAATAAAAAAATGGTGAATAAAGTTGGTGAATAAAGAAAATGGTGAATAAAGAGAATGGTGAATAAAGAAAATGCTGAACTCAACAGTGAATAGTGAAGCAAGTGAGAGGCGGATATAGGAAAGGCGATAAAAGTGATAAGTTCCTAAAACATTCCCGTCGCTGATCAGAAAGTGCGGAATGGTGAATAAAGAAAATGGTGAACTGAACAACGAATAGTGAAGTAGGTGGGGGGGGCGGATAAAAGAAAGGCGATAAAAGTGATAAGTTCCTAAAACATTTCCGTCGCTGCTCGGGTGTGGAATGGTGAATAAAGAAAATGGTGAATAAAGAAAATGGTGAACTGAACCGTGAATAGCGAAGCAGGTCAGATAGGGTGAACAAGGCCTTAGACGACACACATCGAACCATGACGTCACGGCTGACACCTGTGTTGCTGGCACCTATAGCGGTGTCAGACACACAATCATGGCTAACTTTAACCTTAAATAAAATAAAAACTACTGAGGCCAGAGGGCTGAAATTTGGTATGTCTGATGATTGGAGGGTGGATGATCAACATACCAATTTACAGCCCTCTAGCCTCAGCAGTTTTTAAGATCTGAGGTCGGACAGAAAATGTACGGACGGACAGACAAACAGTTTTCTTTCACAGAAAACTAAAACCCGAACGTAACGTCTCTGGACCGAGCAAGACGGCACAAAAGAGACACCGAGTCACAATGGCGTCTGATTGAATATATATTCACGAATGGAACTGGATGTCCCTTCATTAAGAGCATTATCAGCGTCAGTTCCACCTACAGCTTAATGAAAGACCTCATTAACCTAATTAACCTTGAATTGCCTAATATGCTTGCTATTCCGATGTGCGTTCAGTTCATGGCTTGTATACAACTCCCGAACTATATTTGCGAGGCTTCAGGGTCGGAATGATATTAAAATACAAAGCCCCTGTACGGGGTAGTGCCGTCAGTGCACCCCCTGCGATGTACTGTAGGCATCACTAAAGGTTTTTGCAGCGTCCCTTTTACCGTACCTCCGTTCATATCATCTTTCTCCCATCTCGCTATCCACCTCCACTAACAAATATTTCATAGTTAGGAGAGGGTTAAGAAAGTAAGGTGGAAGTAAGAGAATGTGAAAGGTGGTGCAGTAAAAGGAACGAAAGGGGTTGCAGCTAGGGGACGAGGGCACGTTGCAAAGAACCTTAGGTAATGCCTACAGTGCACCACATGAGGTGCACTGAAGGGACTAGCCCCCTAGGGGTTCCTGTTGTTTGTGCCCTATTTGTTTACTTTTGACATTCCCAGTGTACTCTACTCTGTTGACTGCTGTAATTCCTTGTGACGGGATCTTCCTGAGTAAAGCCCTGAATATGCATTGAGGTTGTTCATTAAGCCTGAATATGCATTGAGGTTGTTCATTAAGCCTTGAATATGCATTGAGGTTGTTCATTAAGCCTTGGATATGCACTGAGGTTGCTTATTACGCCTTGAATATGCATTGGGGTTGTTTATTAAGCCTTGGATATGCATTGAGGTTGTTTATTAAGCCTTGACTATGCATTGAGGTTGTTTATTAAGCCTTGGATATGCATTGAGGTTGTTTATTAAGCCTTGAATATGCATTGAGGCTGTTCATTAAGCCTCGAATATGCATTGAGGTTGTTTATTAAGCCTTGAATATGGAGTGAGGTTGTTTATTAAGCTTTGAATATGCATTGAGGTTGTTTATTAAGCCATGAATATACATTGATGTTGTTTATTAAGCCCTGAATATACATTGAGGTTGTTTATTACACAGACTTTTATTGAAATGCTGCCTGACCATTGCTCTAAAATTCCTTGAGAAAAGTATACAAAACTGAGTAGAGGAACTGGTGAAATCTACTTTATATTCAGTTACTCACGAGCTGGAATATCCACCGACAATGAACCTACACGAGGGGAGATAAACCCACTCCCCAAATCATACTTGCATACACAAATACACACACATGCATACATACATATAAATATACACACATATATTTATATAATATATATATATACATATATGTAAATATGTATTTATATAAATTTGCATATATACATACATACATATATATACATATATATATAATATATATACATATACATATATATGTATATATACAGTGTATTAATATATACAGTAATCAATTCATACATTATAACCACCTTCTAAGGAAAATCCCATCTATTTATTAACCACAACTCCAAAAAAAAAATAAGAAAACAAATAACGCAGATGCGATTACCTAATGAGGGAAGACAAAAATGCAAGGCAAAAAAAAAAAAAAAAACATGTATAAAATTTCCATCGTCAGAAAAGCGCCTGACAACTTTTTCGAAATGCTGAATCGAGATCAAAAGGATTCCGGGACTTTTGTTGATTTTTCCCAGAGACACTTCAGCGGAACTTTGCCGCGTTTCATCAGGAGGGGAAATCTCTGCTCTGACAAAACGCGTCTGGAATGCATACACGCGTGGGATCTCTGGTGGAGAGAGACAGAGAGAGAGAGAGAGAGAGAGAGAGAGAGAGAGAGAGATGCAATTATCAGTCCAACTTAAAATTGAGGGGGAATGTGTTCTTAAGTCAGAAACACCAAAACAATTATATGTGTATATATATACATACATAATGTATGTATATATATATATATTGTATATTATGTATATATACATGCATACATACATACATACATAGATATAGTGTATATTTATATATATATATATAAATATATAATGTATATATATATATATATATATATATATATATATATATATGTACACACACATTTCACAAGAAATATAAACTGCCCCATTATCATACACCACAGAGAAACACAAACTGAATAATTAAATCTACCACAGCGACGATCGAACCTAAATCTGCAAATACATAAAAAAAAACAAATAAAAAAGTGAACGTTCTAACTTTTCACGCAATATATAGCAGAGGGCCAATGATTCGTTTATCCCGTACATGAAAGATACAAAATTGAAATCCGTAAAATTTACATGAAAATAAAAAAAAATATATCGTTTGTAGCAATATCAATGACAAGCTACAGTTGCAGACATTTAACCGAGGCTCAACTGATACAAAAATGCAATATGTTGTTTCAATTATTTTAACATTTCTCTTTTTTTTATTTATTGTATTTTCCCTATACGTGGGCTGCAGCACAAACAATTTTCAGTTGTTTTATAAACATGCACATGGCATGAGATTTTATTTTATATATATATATATATATATATATATATATATATATATATATATATATATATATATATATACATATACATATATATAATAATGTATATATATATATATATATATATATATATATATATATATATATTTATATACACATATACTTTTTCCTTGCACATAAAAATTACAAATTAGGACATGAAATGCAATATAAACGTAAAAACGAAAAAAAATTCAAAAGCATATATATATATGATCAAATTCAGTCAAAATGCCTGCTTTAACCAATCTCATCTCTACAGCAACCACTGCTTGAAAGTACACTATGTAAAAAAAAAAGTTTTAACAATGCAAAAGCTTCAGTTAACCGTAGGACCTCAAGGAATAATGCCACTGTTCTGACACAGTATTATTCAGATGGCAGTAAACATCACCTGTGTGTTTTCTGACAGGATGAACGTCAATTAACCTCTGACTCTACTGAAAGTAGTGCGATATATATGGTTCACCTTACCGAGGCATTTGCTATATGCAAATGAATTTATTTTACTACAAAATCTCCCTTTACCTCAGATACAATACCCTATATTTCACTGTCTCTACTTTGTATATTCCATATATATGGCCCTGAGCTGAAGTAAAGAATATTATTATTATTATTATTATTATTATTATTATTATTATTATTATTATTATTATTATTATTATTGGTGAAGAAATCCACAGCGGTGTAGATGTAATCATATATTCTAGAAATATATATTTCTAAAATACAGATTTAAATCTACACCACTGTGGACTTCTCCATCAATAATAATAATAATAATAATAATAATAATAATAATAATAATAATAATGAAAAATAATAAAAAATGAGTCCACAAATTATATAGTAAATATATTACTATGTAAAAAAACCAAAGACTTTCGAACACCTGAACGGTGTTCCTCATCAGTGTTAACGTTAAAACCCACGCCCTAAAAAACATCAATAAACAAAACCTAAAAGTCAAAAGACAAACGAAAACCCACTAAAAGGGAATAACAAGATATCGCCGAGTACTGGAAAACAGCAGCGCTTTAAAACGACGTGGAATTTCTGATAGAGAAGAAAATGAGAAAATTCCTATACATTTTTCTCTCGCATCCGACAACGGTCGTACT
>NC_089756.1:32118761-32133761 GCF_040412425.1 Macrobrachium rosenbergii | reverse complement strand
ATAAGTTTTCCTCAATTCAATTTTCTTTATAAGTTTTCCTCCTTCCACACCTTTAAAGACTCTTTACCCTAAAACTCACTTTTCTTTATAAAGTATTTAAATAAAATCATTGCAAAACGCACTGCGAGCCTGAATGGAACGGTATAGAAACTGTCTTCGCGTATATCAGGAATAAACCTTGAATATACAAAGCATGAATGCAGAATACAAACAGAATATAAACTCATTAAACATTATGCATAACAGTTTACAAAAACATTAACACAGCGCGCAATCACACATGCAATGTCTATATATCATGTAATATTCTATTTAATATTCTATATTGTTTGTTAAAATTTATTTTTTGTGTTCTGTCCTGAAGATCTGTTGTTTTATGTTGCGGAACTAAACAGATTTTTTTTTAATTTCTCGTTTCGTTATAACGTGAGAAAGAGAGTGAACAATTTACCCTTTATTTCAGACATCATACTTTGACGGTCAGTATGCATTTTCTGGGTCAACTTACCGTCATGGAAGGTCAGTTCAGTATTTCAAGCTGACCTTTGAACTTATTAGATGCCTCCGTTGCAAATAATGCTCTGATACTTTAGCAAAAAAAAAAAAAAAGGAAATGATTGCGCTCACTTTAAAAGAAAGATTTATACCTAATGTTTTATAATAGCAAAAGCAATCTAACCACTCGTTCAAACATCTCAGGATTTTAAGAGGTTTTACAAAAGGGCTACAAGAAAAATTCACGAAGAATAAATATATTTAACTGTTTGACTTGGATTTTGATGTCCGTAACCCTTACCCTTTGTACGCAGGAAGAGAGAGAGAGAGAGAGAGAGAGAGAGAGAGAGAGAGAGAGAGAGAGAGAGAGAGAGAGAGAGAGACCTTTCCATAAATACTTGACGGACAGCGAATATCGATAACGAACCTTCTCAGGGAGAAGTTAAATTGGCTCCAAGGCTCAGAATTAAAGTTATGTTGGAGCAACAGATGGTGTGGTGGTGGGTGTATTATTGCCTCGAAGTTCGGTTTGTTGTGTGTGTATGGTATGTGTGTGTATGTGTATGTGTGTGTGTGTATATATATATGTATATATATATATATATATATATATATATATATATATATATATATACATATATATTTATTATATATATATATATATATATATATATATATATATATATATAATATATATATACTGTATATATATATATATATATATATATATATATATGTGTGTGTGTGTAAAAAAACCACAGTAGATGCACGTAACTTCAGTGTATAAGTGAATCCCACAGGAAAATGACAGGCAGAAGTTCAGTACCAAGCGCGTTCACGTTTATTAACGCATCGTTGATTTATTTATATATATATATATATATATATATATATATATATATATATATATATATATATATATATAATATATATATATATATATATATATATATATATATATATATTATATTTTTATAATAATAATAATAATAATAATAATAATAATAATAATAAATCGGATGCTGTGAAGACACAATTTGAGCTGCACATTAGTGGGCGAATTTGGGATGCTGACAAGTCGCCCATCTCCTTGTATAGACTCTGAATTCGCTTATCACCGCCGTAGGGGCCATCCAGGTCTGAGGTGACTGGCTCTATCTGATTGGGAAGTGCTCTGACAAAGGGACTACTTTTGATAAGGCAATTAGGGAAAATGTGGCTTTGAAAACCGGAGGGGCAGCCTTTTGTAGAGCCACCTTTAAAGAGTAAAGGAGTATAGAGGTCTGTGTATGAAATATATTTACATGTACATATATATATATATATATATATATATATATATATATATATATATATATATATATATATATATATATATATATATATATATATATACATATTTATATATATACATATATATAATATATATATACATACATGTAAGAGCAACTACCTTAACCAGGGTTCAAACCTAGTTCATTTGGGGTTTGACCATGGGCATAAGTTATTCCCGAAGTATAATTAATTCTATACTTTAGGTCTGTGAGTAGGGATTTTATAGCTATCAGCAACAGCAGGATATTTTGATTCCTCCCTTTTTTCCTTTATATGAGCATCCTACATCTGGCCTCTAAATATTCAGTCAAAATATTCACTGTGCATATTGTTTTAGATAAGCCAGCCTTACGCTAGCATGGGCTCTTGCTCTTGGGCAGCCCATAAACCATTCTATACGTATGCATGTGTGTGTGTGTATGTTTGTGTTTGTACAGCCACATAAGAACATTCTTTAAGTTTCAGCCTGCAAGGGTAAGTTAGGTTAGGTTAGGTTAGGTTAGGTTGGGTTAGGCTAGGTTAGGTTAGGTTAGGTAGCTCGTAAACCATTCTATACGAATGCATGTGTGTGTGTGTGTTTGTACAGCCACATAAGAACATTAAGTTTCAGCCTGCAAAGGTAGGTTTGGTTAGGTTATGTTGGGTTAGGCTAGGTTAGGTTAGGTTGGGTAGCTCGTAAACCATTCTCTACATATGCATGTGTGTGTGTGTATGTTTGTGTTTGTACAGCCACATAAGAACATACTTTAAGTTTCAGCCTGCAAGGTTAGGTTAGGTTAGGTTAGGCTAGGCTAGGTTAGGTTAGGTCAGGTTAGGTTGCACTTAAGAATAAAAAACACACACTTGTGCGTATAAATCGTATGAGCAAACGAATGTACCTGTAAGAGACAAACTGCCTTCGTCCCTCTCCTGTTCTCATGTATATACATATATACCTTTCAATTCCATTGAGAGAGGTCTCTTTCATCCAGAGAAGAATCCCTCCCATTCTAGAAAGAGTCTCTCTCTACGCTCGCATCTTTCCCCTCTGCTCCACTGTCTAAATAAAATTGTCTTCGGCGCGATCCCCTTCATTTCCGCTCCTTTGTTTTCCCCTTGCCTGTGTGCCAGGGAGTGTCAGTGAGGGCCAGAGAGTGCCAGAGTGTTCCAGAGAGTGCCAGAGTGTTCCAGAGAGGCGCGGGGGGGGGCCAGACAGAGATGGCACTGAGGGTGCCATCGTGGGTTCTCCTATCAGAGACGAAAGATTTGCTCTGCAGACGAGAGGCAAGAGTGCCAGTTGTCAGCCCCCAAGTTTTTATCGTCGGCTTAATTGGCACCCATTGAGAGTCGGCCCAACCTCATTACAATGGTTAATCGAGAGGCCTTTGAATCCCTTCCTTCCTTCCTCTCTTCCTTCCTCTCTTCCTTCTTTCCTTCTCTCTCTTTGTTTTTCTTTCACCTGACAACTGCCTCCCCCCCTCCCTCTCTCTCTCTGCACACACAAAAGCAGTCTAGGTAACACGATATACTGGTACGCGCGCTAGGATAGATATTCAGTGAGAGACCACGTTAATTTAAGTATGAATGTGTACGTATGTATGCATTTATGTATGTGCATGTGTGTGTATATATATATATATATATATATACAAATATATTTATATACACACACACATATATATATATATATATATATATATATATATATATATATATATATATATATATATATAATATATATATATAATATAGAACTGCGTACATACAAAGTATTACCCAACTAGGAGTCAAGGAAAACAGTTAATAATAATAATAATAATAATAATAATAATAATAATAATAATAATAATAATAATAATAATAACTGGTAAAGTGTATATGCATCCACTGAATTATGCCATTTGCAAAATTCAAAACATAATCATGAGAACGTAACATTAAATAACCATCACTTGAAATTCAACTTATATTACAAAATCCCCTAACTTCAAAACGCCCTTGAAAAAGATTCCTTAAAAAAAATAAGTTACAAAATCCAATATTAAAACAAAAATGCAACTGAGCTTAATATTCAAAGAAAAACGCCTCGCTTGAAAGACAATTACCTTCGTTAGACAGGAATTTTCAAATTGAATAAAGAAAAATTAGTGTCTGGCAACTGTATAGAAAAAAGGTGTATCTGGCAACTGAATGAAAAAAGGTGTACCTGGCAACTACCACGTTAGTATCGCTGGAACCTTTTCAAAATGAGCCGTATGGGAAAATTTATCCTTTTTCGGGTGTGTTGTGATTGAAAGAAAATGGGGAATTTTACTGACAGTGGGAGGATGAGGGTTCTCTGAGAGAGAGAGAGAGAGAGAGAGAGAGAGAGAGAGAGAGAGAGAGAGAGAGAGAGTAATGAATTAAAACATGCTAAGAATTCAGTGTCGTGATTAAACTTATATAATACATAATCCACAGTTATATATATAAACTGTAACACTTATAAAAGATAAAAGCAGACTTCGAACAACGGAACGGTGTTTAAGGTGAAAGCCTTTTAAGGTAAACACCGTGAAGGAACACAGTCCAGGTGTTCTAAAATCTTTGTTTTTATCTTTTAAAAGTTACTCGCGTCATTAGGGATTTTAACATTAAGGCCGCCACTAACGTTCAGTTATAACTGCGCAGTTATGCCTGCAAGTTTTATTATTATTATTATTATTATTATTATTATTATTATTATTATTATTATTATTATTATTATTATTATTTGACTCAGTGCGGCTGCGAGGTTTTTCTCCTGTTCCACCTTTCGAAACTTTTTACTGTCAATTTTATTTTTCAGCGCTGAATGACCTTATAGGCCACGGCGCCTGGCCTTTGGCCTAAATTCTACATCCTATTCTATTCCATATCATTCTATCAAACGCTAACAACTCTCATGAAAGGAATTATTATCAGAGAACATGACTGAAATGCTGTGTGGTAACTTTGCATAAATACCCGCTGATTCTTTTATAGCATAGTTTTCTCATGGACAGTCTGGCAATACGCGGTCACCTCTCTCTCTCTCTCTCTCTCTCTCTCTCTCTCTCTCTCTCTCTCTCTCTCTCTCTCACTCTGTCTTTGTGAGGGGAATAAATGGCGCGGAATTCTGTCTTTACACACAGACGCGCACATACATACATACACACACACACACACACATACGCAGTTTGGTAGAATTATGGTTTGAATGGTTAGAAGGGCAGGCCGAATTATGCATATACATTTTATATTATATATTTATATATATACATATATATATATATATATATATATATATATATATATATATATATGAATTATTACATATATATATATATATATATATATATTATTATTTTATATATATATACAGTACATATAAATACATATATATATATACACAGTATATATAGAATAAATATACATATATACATACATATATACATATATATATATAAATATATATATATATTGTATATATTTATGTATGTATATATATATGTATATATATATATATATATATATATATATATATATATAATATACATATGCATAATTTGGTAATTTGGCCCACCCATCTAACTATTCAAACCTTAATTCTACCAAACTGCGTATGTGCGTGTATGTTTGTGTATGTGCGCGTCTGTGTGTAAAGACAGAATTCCGCGCCCTTTATTCCCCTCACAGAGAGAGAGAGAGAGAGAGAGAGAGAGAGAGAGAGAGAGAGAGAGAGAGAGAGAGAGAGAGAGAGAGAGAGAGAATCGCCGCTTATTGCCAGACTGTCCATGAGAAAACTAAGCTATAAAAGAATCAGCGGGTATTTATGCAAAGTTACCACACAGCATTTCTGTCATGTTCTCTGATAATAATTCCTTTCATGAGAGTTGTTAGCGTTTTATAGAACAATATGGAATAGAATAGGATGTAGATTTTAGGCCAAAGGCCAATCGCCGGGACGTATGAGGTCATTCAGCGCTGAAAAATAAAATTGACAGTAAAAAGGTTTGAAAGGTGTAACAGGAGGAAAACCTCGCAGTTGCACTGAGTCAAATAATAATAATAATAATAATAATAATAATAATAATAATAATAATAATAATAATAATAAAACTCAAAAACATTTTTATTTACACAGTATTATGGAGTATAGTTTTGAAAGAGAAATAAAGAGAGAGAGAGAGAGAGAGAGAGAGAGAGAGAGAGAGGTGGTTCGTGGCAAGCGGAAAAAAATGAGTGAGGTTGGTCAAAATAATTCTGGAGATGATACACAGGAAGTTTTTCCTGTACAGCAACACTCTCTCTCTCTCTCTCTCTCTCTCTCTCTCTCTCTCTCTCTCTCTCTTAAAATCTCTCTAAGAAAATGGACTTAAAATTAAAATCCTTAAGAAAATGGACTTAAAAAATTCCAGGCCAATGAACTTTTGAATGTGGCTTTTGTTTATTCTAAGCCGTAAATATATATATATATATATATATATATATATATATATATATATATATATATATATATATATATATATATATATATATATATACATACACACACATCTTCGAGCTCCGACGATTCTTCTCTATATGAGGTTCTCTGAAAACTGAAATATTATTTAACGTTTTCCAGTCGGGGAATTCTGCATTTTAGATTTTCCCAAGCGAGAATTTCGTGTTATCGCGGTCTCCAAACTTTATATATATATATAATATAAGACTCCAGCTCAAAGATAACTCGTTTTCGGTGGGAATTTCAGATAATTCCACGCACTGAAATATATATATATATACAATGCAACTCCTGGCATCCTTCGTTTTTCGAAATATTTTCAAGAATAGAATTTATCATTAATTGTACACAATTCAAATGTGTCAGCAGGAAATATTTATATATATTCATTGTCTAGCATATAAGACAATTTACCTTTCTCTCTGTAACTAGCACTCACTGTCTTCAAAACACTGTGATTAGCACTCACTATCTTCAAAATCACACTATAACCAGCACTCACTGTCTTCCAAATAATACTGTAACTAGCACTCACTGTCTTCAAAATAACACTGTAAGTAGCACTCACTTTCTTCAAAATCACACTATAACCAGCACTCCCTGTCTTCCAAATAATACTGTAACTAGCGCTCACTATCTTCAAAACAACACTGTAAGTAGCACTCACTGTCTTCAAAATAACACTGTAAGTAGCACTCGCTATCTTCAAAATAAGACTGTAACTAGCACTCACTATCTTCAAAATAACACTGTAACTGGCACTTACTGTCTTCAAAACAACACTGTAAGTAGCACTCACTGTCTCCAAAATCAGACTGTAACTAGCACTCACTATCTTCAAAGTAACACTGTAAATAGCACACATATATTCATTTTCTTACCATATAAGACAATTTACCCCCTCTCTCTGTAACTAGCACTCACTGTCTTCAAAATAACACAATAACTAGCACTTACTATCTTCAAAATAACACTAGAACTAGCATTCACTATCTTCAAAATAACACGAACTAGCACTCACTATCTCCAAAATAACACTAGAACTAGAATTCACTATCTTCAAAATAACACTAACTAGCACTCACTATCTTCAAAATAACACTAGAACTAGAATTCACTATCTTCAAAATAACACTAACTAGCACTCACTATCTTCAAAATAACACTGCAACTAGCTATCACTATCTTCAAAATAACATTGCAACTAGCGCTCACCATCTTCAAAATGACACTGTAACTAGCACTCATTATCTTCAAAATAAAAGAAAATTATAAAAAAAGCGAAGAAAAGTATGACCAGCCAACACATGTTTTTGGTAGCACTTTTTTTTTTTTTTTTTTTTTTTTTTTTTTTTGTAGTTCCAACGCCACAATCGGGTGAATATTTTCCAGGGACAGCAGATTGGATAGTGAATTCACTGTAGCCCAGTTTGTCGACCAAACTTCAGGCAGCTTTTTTTGCCCTCCTCTAATTGAAAAAAAAAAAGTTTCGACGGATCTCTGAATGCACAGGATACAGACGTACGTACACAGAACCATACATGTCTGTCTGTTTGTCCGTGCCCCGGGATATGGAATGTGAGAGTGGAAAGATGGAGAGGAATGTCTCGTTACATTACATAATGATAATTCACAATTATAATGAACGAGTGTTCAACATTTAAGTAAGATGGATCGGTCCCTAAGTCTTCACACACACAAACACACACACATACATACATACATACATATATATATATATATATATATATATATATATATATATATATATATATATATATATATATATATATATATATATATATATATATATATATATATATATATATATATATATACTGTATATTATATATATGCACTTAGATCGAGGTAGACAGACCATAGCTAACCTCAGCTCTTGTAAGTAAGTACAACCCACCGCTCTACCACCATGCTGTAGAATTTAAGTTTCTCTCTCTCTCTCTCTCCCTCTCTCTCTCTCTCTCTCTCTCTCTCTCTCTCTCTCTCTCTCTCTCTCTCTCTCTCTCTCGTGTGCTGACCATCCCAAGGGATATTTCGAGAAGCGTTTCCCACATGCATGGAAGAGGGGGAATCCCATTCCGTAGCCTTTCACCGTAAATTGTATTACCGAGTAAAACACACGAAAGTTCCTCTACCTTGGAGTTTGTTTTCTCTTTATAGACGATACACTTGTACACACACACACACACACACACACACATACACATATATATATATATATATATATATATATATATATATATATATATATTGTAGTAAGGTCTCTACTTACATACAGAGCATAACCTGCATTGTTTTCTTCTATATTAACTTTTGCAAAACAAATAAAAGATTGCAGTCCTTACTGGAGAGGGCACAGAGAGTCAAGTAGCAAGGAAATAAAATCAAATCGAAAAAAAAACAAACAAATAAATATGTACCATCTTTTCCCCCCTCAACTCGAGACGTTGATTCAAGCGAAGGTTCGTCCTAAAACAAACATTTTTGTTTTACCTTTATATATCAGTTGCTGCAGATATGTAACTTTTAACGGGTGGTCTCTTGCCAATGTCACTGACCCCCAACCGCCCCCAAAAAATATCTTGAGTAAATAACTAAAACTTCACAATGCAATAAAAAAAATACAGCTGCCTTTAGTGGCTGTGGAAGGACAAGTAAATTTTCCCTGCCATTTCTGAGAGCATCTTGTCAGAAAAAGGATAAGTGGTTTTCCCATCCATTTCTGAAAGGATCTTGTCAGAAAAAGACAAATAATTTTCCCTGCTATTTCTGAGAGGATCTTGTCAGAAAAAGGACTTGTCAGAAGAAGGACAAGTAGTTTTACCTGCCATTTCTGAGAGCATCTTGTCAGAAAAAGGACTTGTCAGAAAAAGGACAAGTAAATTTTCCCTACAATTCCTGAAAGGATCTTGTCAGAAAAAGAACAAGTAGTTTTCCCATCCGTTTCTGAGACGATCTTGTCAGAAATGTAAAGTAAATAAACATAATGAATGTGACTGTGAGAACTAAGTCATTTTAGATGATTAAACTGAGAACGGAGGTTAAGTTATGAGGTATCTTCAAAGCATCGATTAAGGTATACAGTGCATCTTGAAATTCATTCTTACATTCACAGAGAGAGAGAGAGAGAGAGAGAGAGAGAGAGTCACCAATTCCCAAATCCCTTGTACATCTACGCTGACTGAGGAAAGTGGACTCCCGCACACCACAAACCCACAGGAGGCGGCATAAGCGCAGGCCCATCTAGGGCTTATGAAGATTAATTATAAAATTTCATCCCCAAAACCGCATCTGCTGATTCTCATATTGCAATTACGCCGTGGAAGTCTATGGATCCTCTCAAAAGGAATCGTTTCCACAAAGCAAAATATTTCTGCGATTCGGATCGTTTGGTTTTATGAAGGTTTTTAAAAAGGACGATCCCAAACTGGACAGTAGAGTTTGACTGATTAATCGTTAATCACTTCCAAAGAAAATATACGTTCTTGACGGATTGCGCTTAATCAAATCTTCGATGTTCTGTGGTTGAATTACATAAACTCTATTGAATAGGGAGCCTGTCGATGCACTATGTACACGTGTACATATTCATATATATATATATATATATATATATATATATATATATATATATATATATATATATATATATATATGTATGTATATAGATAAATAAACATATATATATATATATATATATATATATATATATATATATATATATATATATATATATATATATATAAATATATATATATATATATATATATATAAATATATATATATATATATATATATATATATATATATATAAATATATATATATATATATATATATATATATATATATATATATTACTTACATCGTACTTTCCTTCTTAGATCACACCATAATAAGTGCACCAAGGAGTAAAAAGAAGATGAATAATACAAAGAGGAATAAGAAGAAGAAGAAGAAGAAGAAGAAGAAGAAGAAGAAGAAGAAGAAATAAAACATAAGGAATAAAAAGAAGAAGAAGAAGAAGAAAGATAGGAGGACGAGAAGAAGTGAGAAAACAATTACGCTTCCAAGCGCTCCTCTCCTCCCAATCCTAGTGGCCATATTGACTCCTTTCCCGCACCAGAGGAAGAATACTGTAGGAAGTTGTGGGGAGGGGGAGGAGGAGGAGGAGGAGGAGGAGAAGAAGAAGAAATTGGAATGAACAACGCAAACGAGTCATTGATGGCGGCGTGATAAGCCCCAACGACGCCACATAAGATTTTCTCACTCAATAAGTTCCCGAAGGGAATGGCGCTGGTTCCTTGCGATGCCAGTTCCGGTTCACTGAGAGGCTGAATGTTAGGTTTTTTTTTTTTCCCGGGAGAGGAATAAGATTTTCGATACGTGTGTGTGTGTGTATGTGTGTATATATATATATATATATATATATATATATATATATATATATATATATATATATATATATATATATATATATATATAGAAATAATCAACACACAATCATGTGTGGAACAGAAATAAATTTCTGACTCACATCAGGATCGAACTCAGGTCTTTCAACTGCAAGGCAAGGACGCCCTTGCCTTTCAATTGAAAGACCTGGGTCTGATCCTGATGTGAGTCAGAAATTTATACTGTACATATATATATATATATATATATATATATATATATATATATATATATATATATATATATAAATATATATATATCAAGGCTTCAGGCAGAGAGAGAGAGAGAGAGAGAGAGAGAGAGAGAGAGAGAGAGAGAGAGAGAGAGAGAGATAATAAACCCTGCTGGCAGGCGTATTTTAGACTGAATATTTTTAAGTCCCTCTCAGGTAAACTATACAAAGCTCACTTAGTTAAGAGCTTTGATGGGTTTGCAGGGGCATTTCAAACACAAGGCTTTAAATGTACAAAGAATAAGCTTCGCCGGGAATACGGTTCCTAGGTATTCCAAAGCTCGTATTCAGAAGTATGGAATAGGATGCCCTCGAAAAAGAAAGCAATGTTACCGTGGATTATAATTAATCTCTTTGACTGCCATTACAAATCCTTCTTTTTTTTAGATGGATTTTATAGGACAAGTTACGTAACTTGTATATTAGGGAAACGCAACGGTGAATTGGTATGAAGTGTCATTAAGTTGTGGTATTATATTCAAGTAATTATTTTTTTCTGAAATAGATCGTAAACGACGTATTACGTAAGAAAAAAAGAATTGTCTGAAAATGACAGAAAAAATTGTCTGAAAACGTCGGAAAAAAAGAATTGTCTGAAAACGACAAAAAAAAAGAGAATTGTCTGAAAACGTCGACAAAAAATTGTCTGAAAATGTCGAATAAATTATCTGAAAACGACAAAAAAAACGAATTGTCTGAAAAGATAAAAAAAAAAGGAATTGTCTACAAACGATAAAATTGTGTGAAAACGACAAAAAAAATAGTCTGAAAACAATGAACAAAAAAATTCTCTGAAAATGACGAAAAAGAATTGTCTGAAAACGACGAAAAAAGAGAATTGTCTGAAAACGACGAAAACAGAAAAAAAAGAATTGTCTCAAAACGACGAAAAAAACCATTGTCTGAAAACGGCGAAAAAAAAGAATTGCCTGAAAACGACGGGAAAAAAATTGTCTGAAAACGACGAAAAAAAAAGAATTGTCTGAAAACGACAAGTACTTCAATGTCATTTCGGTAACCTATTCATTATGCAAATTTGAATGCCACTCTTTGGTTACTTGTTTCTTTTCGTACACTCCATCTCATCCAAAAACGTATATGATTTATGAGAGAGAGAGAGAGAGAGAGAGAGAGAGAGAGAGAGAGAGAGAGAGAGAGAGAGAGAGAGAGAGAGAGAGAGAGTCGGACCAATCATTTTTATTCAGTGAACTGTTATATTTTCCAAAATGATACAGAGTTTACGTAACAACACAAGAGTGAATTTTGAGAGAGAGAGAGAGAGAGAGAGAGAGAGAGAGAGAGAGAGAGAGAGAGAGAGAGAGAGAGAGAGAGAGAGAGAGCAAAACCTTGTTTTTCCAACAGTCAATCGTATTTATTCAGTAAACATTTTCTGAAACTGATCTAGATTTTATATAACAAAAACGTAGGAGTGAATTTATAGTGACTCTTTCCAGGAATTATCACCATGCACAAGGTATTTCAAGCATTAGGAGCAACTTGGTGCGTCAGATGTTTAGTATTTGCTTTTTAACAGATGTATATCAACACTTCAGCAAACAGAATAAGATATCACCTAATCAGCTTCCAGTGTGGATCCTTCTTATCAAACAAGACGAGACAATATGACTTATATTAACAATATGAGGTCATTCAGCGCTGGAACGGAAATTGACAGTAAAAGGTTTGAAAGGCGTAACCTGAGGAAAACCTCAAAGCAGTTGCACTATGAATCAATTGTTAGGAGAGGGTTAAGGAAAGTAAGATGGAAGACAGAATATGAAAGAAGGTAGAGTAAAAGGAACGAAAGGTGTTGCAGCTAGGGGCCGATGGCACACTGGAAAGAACCTTAAGTAATGCCTACAGTGCACCGCATGAGGTGCACTGACGGCACTATCCCTCCACGGGTAACGAGCAGCTTTTAATAATGATCGAAATTTGTATTGCGGAAAAGGAATATTGGAGGTCGCTAACCTTTGCGGGTAGTGAGAGACTTTCAAATTTTATTCACAAACCAGAAAGACGAAAAATTCGATATCATTAATTCTGGAGGGGGAGTTCTCTTTGCAACTTGATAACGAAAAGCTTTTCATTTGAATGAACGGAACACAAAATCTGTGGAAGATATTATAGTTTGAAGAGAATACATTTCACAAAGTGGCTCGAATTGTTCCGTGACGTGAGCGGGACTGAAATATATTTCTCATTTCCTCGAAAATATTTTCTCATTACAACACAGAGCACATTCCACCGGGGATAGATATCGCATCAGATAACGATGTAGGATTTCGTATTAGGCAAAAAAAAAAAAATGAATAAAATACATGACGCGCCTTCACAATGTCGTGTTGGTAAACAAAATGTATTTGAATGATGTGGAATAAATCAGTAGTTTGAAAGTCTGTTTCAGTGATTCTCAAACTAGGAGTGCCACAAGATTGCCATGAATTTTGTCTTGGTTAAATCATCTCAATGAACATTTGTGAAAAAGAAAAATTTGTAGAAGTCTTCATATAATTGTCATCAGTGTGTCTACTCTAATTGTGTTTATCTAATTCTTCTGATATGCTCTTTGTTTGTACAGTATATTTCTGCATGTACGGTGTGTTGATTCTGGTTTGAGTATGGATAATAATTTTATTCATTAAAAGAAGCTAATTCATGCGAATATGAGTCTGAAATATATTAAAATCCCAAATGAGTCTGAAAAATATTAAAGCCCCAACTGAGTCTGAAAAATATTATAGCCCCAATTGAGTCTGAAAAATATTAAAACCCCAACTGAGTCTGGAAAATATTAAAACCCCAATTGATCCTGGAAAATATTAAAACCCAACTGAGTCTGAAAAATACCAAAACTCCAATTGAGTCTGAAAAATATTAAAACCTTAATTGAATCTGACAAATATTAATACCCCAACTGAGTCTGACAAACATTAAAACCCCAATTGAGTCTGAAAAATATTAAAACACCAATTGGGTCTGAAAAATATTAAAACCCCAATTGAGTCTGAAAATGATAAAACCCCAATTGAGTCTGAAAAATATTAAAACCTTAATTGAATCTGACAAATATTAATACCCCAACTGAGTCTGACAAACATTAAAACCCCAATTGAGTCTGAAAAATATTAAAACCCCAATTGGGTCTGAAAAATTTTAAAACCCCAATTGAGTCTGAAAAATAATAAAACCCCAATTGAGTCTGACAAATATTAAAACCACTTTCAGCTTAAGAAAAATAATCGTAGGAAATTCCCCTTTCCAACCGGCAACTAAAATTCGCGACTGGAAATTTTTTTTTTAGATTAGTTTCATATTTTCTTTATTCAGATTATCACGTAATGAGGTCATCTGGTGATTTTATAAAAAGTTTCATGAATAGATTTTAACTTCAGAATTTTGAAAACTGAATAGTCATAAGTGTGCATTTTCAAGAGAAGTATTTTGCAACAGTTATTAAAAAAATTTTCCCAGTGACTATCACTCACACACGGGCACTTGAATGTCGCTCATATATATATAGATATATATATATATATATATATATATATATATATATATATATATATATATATATATATATATATATATATATATATATATATATATATATATTAAATATGTTCTAATATTAATATTTCATATCAACAGTTACAATCAGTACAGTTTTATGACAAAATTACCTCTGACTATTCAGATAGATCAATTGAATACACAATTAATAAATGCGCCGAAGTTTCTCCGGCGCAATTGAGTTTTCTGTGCATCGTATGAGCAAGGCCACCGAAAATAGATCTATCTTTCGGTGGTCTCGGTTTAATGCTGTATGAGCCGCGGCCCATGAAACTTTAACGACGGCACGGTGGTGGCCCGGCCTATATCGTTGCCAGAGCACGATTTTGGCTAATTTTAACCTAAAAAAAAAATAAAAACTACTGAGGCTAGAGAGCTGCAATTTGGTAGGGTTGATGAATGGAG
>NC_089756.1:32111261-32113761 GCF_040412425.1 Macrobrachium rosenbergii | reverse complement strand
ATATATATATATATATATATATATATATATATATATATATATATATATATGTATATATATACAGTATATATATACATGTATACATGCATATGTACACACAGACATATATAATATATTATATATATATATATATATATATATATATATATATATATATATATATATATATATATATATATATATATATATATATATATTTTTCAAAACTTAAAAATACTTAAAGAAATTGAATTTCATGGGGATCAAAGCAAAATCAAGCAAAATCTGTACTTGGTCTTGATTTTGCTTTGATCCCCATGAAATTCAATTTCTTTAATATATATATATAATTACACAAACGCACAATTAATATAAAAATGGAGTGTGGGGACGTAATGTATGATCCCTCGCCTGCATAAAACAAATAATCCTCCGACAGCAATTTAAAAATAAACGGAGGAACATTAATCACTTTCTCCCACGTTATTCCATGGGTTTCAGTTACCTATACTCTTTCAGTCATCTATATTCTTTCAGTCATCTATACTTTCAGTTATCTATACTCTTTCAGTTATCTATACTCTTTCAGTTATCTATACTCTTTCAGTACTTCAGAAATTCAGCATCAAACAACTAAAACGGCACGTTCACAGAATCATAAATTTTTCGATGAATAAACGAGAATCCATTGGAGGGTTGATTGATTTGTGGCTATTAAAACTTGGCGCCACTTTAAATAGAGGGACATTGGTTATATATCACCTACGGTTTATGTAGTAAGTCTTTTGGACAGGGGGAATGTTTCAATTTAGATATCAACAGAGTTGATGCTTTTAAACCTAAGAGAGAAAATACACGCCCCCGGCCGCGAAAGGAACACGTAACGGAACAGGCTCCTTTACGGAATCAACCGGCGTCGATATCCTACACTAACAGACATCCTACGGCGACAGACGCCACTTAGAAGAGAAGCGGCTGTGTATTTATATCCCCGGAAGAATCTGCATAATTTGCACGTCTCGGGAACCACATTTCGCCTTCTTTTCAAAGGCATGGAAGATGATGCATTTGTCACGCCGGAGGAGGCTACTACTGCGTTTACCTACTGGAAACATTCGTAATTGCATCGTGACTAAACGGAGAATGTCCGTCCTGTGCTACAAACATTCACTTATGCATGGAGAATGCACTGGGTAATTCTGTAAGCGCAGATGTTCCTAAATGAATCAGCAAGATATTTGTAAATTAATGAATAGGAATCAGCGTTCATTTCTCCGGGTATGACTGGAAAGATCCCGAAATTATTATTATTATTATTATTATTATTATTATTATTATTATTATTATTATTATTATTATTATTATTCAGAAGATGAAACCTATTCATATGGAACAAGCCCACCACAGGGGCCATTGACTTGAAATTCAAGCTTCCAAAGAATATGGTGTTCATTATGACGAAGTAAAAGGAATTAATGGGAAATACAGAAAAAAAGATTCTCCTAATACCATTTTAACCAGAGAATAACGAATTAAATAATAACGACAGTGAAAACAAAAACACACTGATAACATAAGCAACAACGACACGGCGAAAAATATAAACATCTGCGCCAACAAAAAAACCAGTTTTTTAAACATGCAAATCAAATCTGAAACTGATACAGAGAATGAATTGTCTGTTCTGCATGAAACGTCATATTTGGTCGCTTTATCATTTTACATATGACTGAGTAAACTATTTGGACACTGCAATTTTATTGGTGATATTTCAGAGGAAACAAAAAGCGCCGTTCGCCGAGTAAATTCTGGTATTTACTTTATTTGGTGAAAAAGTTCCATGAACTGTTGCTAGTCTTTGAATTTTATGTCTCTCTGGATTTATGGAATGGTGGGTGGTGGGCAAGTTTACGCACGTACGTATATGTATACTGTGTGTATGTGTGTGTATATACAGTATATATATATATATATATATATATATATATATATATATATATATATATATATAATATATATGTGTGTGTGTGTGTGTATGCAAATAATGTTTCTATTTATCAGGTTAAACACTTCGTCCAATCTTCAAGCGTCCACTTAGCTCATTCATCTTCAGTTCATTCAGATTATTTTCTTTACCTCTCCATTAACCACTGGGAAGCCGCTGGAATCATGGCTGACTTTCTTCCACAAGTTCCCTCAGCATGCATTCGCCATTTTTGGCTCTAATTCTTCCACTGATGGAAGTTATTGCACAAACTTTCCACAAGTCCATGATTTCAATGTCAGGGTCTCTACCAATTGCCGATCAAATCACTCTGATTTCCCGCTGATTGGAAGATGATTTGGCTAACGTAATCATACCATGATTTAGTGACTAAAGCAGTGAGTTAGTGTCTTGTGGCAAAAAATATCACCTGGACATTTTCTGTTGAAATGGCAATCAACAAATCATGGCCAGATGCACTGTCTAAAAATTAATTAAACCTTGAATGGAAACCCTTCCCCCTTTTCCATGAACTTT
>NC_089756.1:32066261-32106261 GCF_040412425.1 Macrobrachium rosenbergii | reverse complement strand
CACATACCCCGAGAGAAATTTATTTCTAAATGTGACGCGACGGGAATTAAATGTTCCCACCTTTGATGCGAGAGGATTTCAAAGGATATATTATCTCAGGATCCTGATTCATTGATCTTTCTCTCCTAACGGAATCAAAGCGGCGGCAAATCGGGTTAATTGGTCTGCAATCGAAATGTAATTTGCTGTGACACAAGGTCACACAAATATGGATGGCCTTTGAGACTGTTGATTTTGTTTTTTTTTTTTTATGACAGAGGCAAATAATATTTTGTCGCGATGTTTTCATTGTGAATGGGGTGAAACTGTGTGTATGTATGTATGTATGTATGTATGCATGTGTATATATATGCATGTATGTATGTATGTATATATATATGTGTGTGTGTGTGCAGCCGAATAATATTTGATACACATTGCTAACAAGCGCTTGAAAAGCTACATAGCAAGAAAAATATTATGGTATATAAAATCAATGATACAAGATCATTGTTTTAGTAAAAAATGCGCCGAAGTGTCTTCGGCGCAATCGAGTTTTCTGTACAGCCGCTACTACAGCGTATAATCAAGGCCAGCGAAAATAGATCTATCTTTCGGTGGTCTCGGTATAATGCTGTATGAGCCGCGGCCCATGAAACTTTAACCACAGCCCGGTGATGGCCTATAGTATATAATTACCAGACGCACGATTATGGATAACTTTAACCGTAAATAAAATAAAAACTACTGAGGCTAGAGGGTCGCAATTTGGTATGTTTGATGATTGGAGGGTGGATGATCAACATACCAATTTGTAGCCCTCTAGCCTCAGTAGTTTTTAAGATCTGAGGGCGGACAGAAAAAAGTGCGGACAGAAAAGAGTGCGGACGGACAAAGCCGGCATAACAGTCTTCTTTTACAGAAAACTAAAAATCAATGAAACAAGATCATCCTTTTAGTAACGCCTAACAAAAAAAAAAAAAAAAAAACAAAGAATTGCTTGGAAAAATTAGCACACCCAACTCCCAGCTTCTTGTTCTCCCCTCTTCGAGTCCAATGCTTGTACACGTTAGTTTTGCTTGCAAAATCGCGTTGCCGAACTCCCCGCAGCTTACAAGGCATCCCGGAATTCATTCAAGATATTTGCATTTCAGTCCGCGTTTGCATCTGCAAAGCAAACTTCCATTCGCATTCAGCTGGGTGTCGGCGAGGAACAGGTCAGAAAGGCGAATTTCATCTGGGAACGAGTCCGGCAGATGCGGGATATTGAAAATGAGAGACGCGGTTTTCAAAACAATTAAAAGTTCCGTGGCTTATTTCCTTCCGGATTTGAAAAGGCATTCCCCTCACACACCACTGGAGTAGAATCATTAGTTTAACGTACATTTTTCATAACGGTGTTATTTCCGTTTTCGCTTAGATGAGTTTATATCGTGCCCCAGCTTTCTCCCAGCAGCGAAGAGACGTGAGTGGTTATCATTCGAGACGTGTAAGACGTCTGTTACTTTTTAGAAGATGTTGGGTGGCTTTATACAACAAGTTACCTTTTATAAATTTTCATCATTAGTAAAAATTTTCATTTTAATTGAAGACAAATAAAACATGTGCCGAAGTTTCTTCGGCGCAATTGAGTTTTCTGTACAGCGTATAATGAATGCTGTATGAAACTCTCAGCCGGCCGTGGTTGCCTGTTTTGTTGCGGTGCCAGACGCATGATCATGGCTAACTTTAACCTTAAATAAAATCAAAACTACTGAGGCTAGAAGGCTGCAATTTGGTATGTCTAATGATTGGAGGGTGGATGATCAGCATACCAATTTGCAGCCCTCTAGCCTCTATAGCTTTTTAAGATCTGAGGACGGACAGACAAAGCCATCTCAAGAGTCTTCTGTAAAAGAAAACTAAAAATAGGCCTCGTTCCTGGAAACAAGTAGAATTAGGGAGAGTTCTGAATTTAACTTAAGCGGAGAAGGAACCTTTTTCTGAGACACTGCCCATCCCTGGAGGAGGTTTGCGATTTCCGAATATTATTCCTATATGTTCTCTTAAATTAGATTACTTTATCTTGGCATACGATAATTCTAGTTGGGCATAAACGAAATCTAATTAATGAAGTAATCATTGGAATACAACACACACACTTACATACACACACATTTTAAATATATATATATATATATATATATATATATATATATATATATATATATATATATATATATATATATATAAATATATATATATATATATATATATATATATATATATATGTATATATATATACATATACGTGTATATATATATATACACATATATAAACTACAGTACAACATTCGCAACTAGCTTCAAACAATGAAACACGAACGCAATCTGACGTCATGAATGAACGCCGCGTAAATCCTGATTGGCAACGCTTTCAATTCCGCGGCGAGTCACGAGTCTTCTGCGGAAGGGAAATGAAATCTGGGGGATAATAAAAAAAGCCATCTTGGGCACTTTCGTTCCCTTTATAGTCTGGTGTTCTGGCTGGATAACGGCGCCTTTGTCTAAGGGCACGGCCGTCCAAGTTGTTTAGTCCGAGGGGCCACTCTTGAAAAAACAAAGAGTCATGCGGGCCACCTGTGTATATGTACATGTACATGTATATGTATATGTATATGTATATGTATATATACATATACATACATATGTATATGCATATATGTATGTATATGTATATATATACACATACATACTATATATATACATATATATAATACTCGTATATATGTTTGTATATGCATATGTATATATATATATATGTATGTACTGTATGTATGTATGTACGTGTGTGTGCGTGTATGTCTGTACGTATATCCCATGGCGTACAGAGCACAAAAAAATAAACCTTAACCATGCACTACTTTTTGAAAAAAACATTAACACGAAAGCAAAAACAAGGACTTTCTTGCCTTCACTACAAAGAATAATTAAACGCTACAAAAATCACAAATCAAAACAAAACAAAACTGCGAGGACTTCACGACTTAAAAACTCGAAATGTTTGTACCAAACCCGACCATATAAGCAATACATATCCGTCACAAACTTATCGGGAAGAAATCGGACATCAGAAAATGGAAGCCTGACTCTTCCCCCGTACAAGATAAATGGATATGGAACTACCCTCCAGTGATTCCTCTTAGAAGAAAGCGCCTCTCGAAAATAACAAGAGAAGAGACTTCGAACTTCGAAATAAGGAAGCCAAAGATGAATTCGAAAACAGGCTCCGTAGTTTGGAAAAAAAAAAAAAAACTGAAATTGAAAGGCATCAGAAAATAGGTGTCTTGAAGCTACTGAAATAAAATAGCTACTTAATCGCACTCCCCGTATGGGGGCAGTGCCGACAGTGCACCTCATGCGGTGCGCTGTAGGCATTACTCAAGGTTCTTTGCTGCATGCCTTCGGCCCCCCTAGCTTGCAACCTCTTTCGTGCATTTAACTGTACCTCCTTTCATATTCTCTTCTTCTATCTTACTTTCCTTGACCGTCTCCTAACAATTGATTCATAATGGAACTGAGAGGTTTTCCTCCTGTTACACCTTTCAGTCCTTTCACTCTCAATTTCCGCTTCAGCGCTGAATGACCTCATAGGTCCCAGTGCTTGGCCTTTGGCCTAAATTCTATATTCAATTCAATTCGAACCCATTCGAATATAATAAGTTACACCTTGCTAACTTCAGGCAATAAGTGAAAGCAGATATCAAAAGATAAAAAAAAAAATACTCTATGCAAGGTTGCCTTCCAATTCACTCAGTGCATTTACCCAGGGTCAATGCCAACCTTATTTGCAATCAGCAATTTCTTCCCATGACTTGATTCTGCCGTCCAACTGACCCGATTCTCTCTCTCTCTCCTTCCAGTTTCATTTCAACTTGCGCTGTTTTCAAGTTGTCAGCCAAATTACAAAAGTTCCCGGCAATTGGAGAGCACGACAGGAGGAGGAGGAGGAGGAGGAGGAGGGAGGAGGAGGAGGAGGAGGAGGAAAGGAGGTAGGAGGAGGAGGAAAGGAGGAGGAAATCTGAAAGTCACCAGGTTCATCGATGCAAAGTATTTGAATGGAAAAACAAGTCAAAAATCAATGAAGCCACCATTAGACGTTCATCGAGTTTTCTGTACAGCCGCTACAGCTTACTATAATCAAGGTCATCGAAAATAGATCTGTCTTTCGGTGGTCTCGGTATAATGCGGTACGAGACGCGGTTCATGAAATTTTAACCAACGACCCAGTGGTGGCCAATCCTATATCGTTGCCAGAAGCACGATTATATCTAACTTTAACCTTAAATAAAATAAAAAAAAAAACTACTGAGGCTAGAGGGCTGCAATTTGGTGTGTTTGATGAATGGAGGGTGGATGATCAACATATCAATTTGCAGCCCTCTAGCCTCGGTAGTTTTTAAGATCTGAGGGCGGACAGAAAAAGTGCGGACAGAAAAAGTGCGGACAGAAAAGTGCGGACAGAAAAAGTGAGGACATTAAAAAGTGAGGACGGACAGACAAAGCCGGCGCAATAGTTTTCCTTTACAGAAAACTAAAAAACGGGGGTGTCGAAAAACGAAGGTGTATTAAATTCTCAAGAAGAGCGACGAACTATTTGGGACATCGATAAAATTAATTAAGAAAAAAAAAATCTTCACATCAAATTTCGAGCGCTTTCGAAATCTCCCTCCTCGGGACAAGTTCAAACAGTGACGCAGGAACAACTCTGAAGAATCTCCTTTTTTCTCATTCTCTCTCTCTCTCTCTCTCTCTCTCTCTCTCTCTCTCTCTCTCTCTCTCTCTCTCTCTCTCTCTCTCTCTGTCGTGCTTTGCAAAATCTTTTCGTCACCTGATAGAATCTTTTCCCTGACCTGATAAAATCTTTTCTTTTTTTTCTTTGCGTAACTGAATCAGCGAGTTTACTGTCGCAAAAACTCATTAAGGACTTTGTCTGAAGTTTGAAAATAGAAAAGACTCTCACATGACACTAAAACAATGGCGGTGGGAAGATGGACCACACGCCTGGGGGGAGGAGGAGGAGAGGAGTGGAGGAGGAGGAGGAGGAGGAGGAGGAGGAGGAGGAGGAGGAGGAGGAGGAGGAGGAGGAGGAGGGAGGAAGGAGATAGATTGGAAAAAGGGAAATTGTAAGAGAGAGTTTTGCTGGCTATTATCACTGACAATAAATATCAATTTATCTTTCGAGATATTTTGCACAAATTCATATATATATATATATATATATATATATATATATATATATATATATATATATATATATATATATATATATATATATATAATCACTGTGCTTCCTTTAAACTCAGTCAGTTTGGTGGAAGTTCAATATGAATAGGCCTCGTCTACTGAATAATAATAATAATAATAATAATAATAATAATAATAATAATAATAATGTGTTTATGTGTGTCTGCGTATGCGTGTGCGTATGTGTGTGGGTATATGTTTATGTGTGTGCATGCGCGTGCGCATGTGAAACCTGCCATGACCCTAGGTACGAGGTATGTACAGCAGATTTCTCTGCGGTGTTTGTACATTGCTCATCTGAAACAGAATTCAAGATCAAAAAGAAAATGAAATCATTCGATTCATCTGTTTATTTTTTAACGGGGAGAGAGAGAGAGAGAGAGAGAGAGAGAGAGAGAGAGAGAGAGAGAGAGAGAGAGAGAGAAAGAGAGTTCAGTCATTGCCTCAGGTCCCTCAGTGTGAGAGAGAGAGAGTGAGTTTCTATTTAAAAATATAGTCATGTATGAGAAAGAGAGAGAGAGAACAAGAGGATCAAGTTGTATTCCAAAATAAGGTCATACATGAGAGAGAGAGAGAGAGAGAGAGAGAGAGAGAGAGAGAGAGAGAGAGAGAGAGAGAGAGAGAGAGAGAGAGAATAATCAATTTGTCTTTCCAAATAAGGTCATGCATGAGAGAGAGAATCAATTTGTATTTCAAAATAAGGTCGTGTGTATGTGTGTAGAGAGAGAGAGAGAGAGAGAGAGAGAGAATACTTGCATCACTATTTCGAAATAACATCCTACTTGACAAAGAACGCGAGCAAAATTAATCTGCAAGAACACAAAATGTTACGAACGCAAGAAACAATAAACAGCCAATCCGAACTTCCGAAAGGATGAATGGAAGATTAAAGATAATACAAAAAAATCTTCAAGGGAGTGGGGGAAGCCAAAAGAAAATGAAATAAAGAAGACAGAAGAGGGGGTTCGATGTTTTCCGATGAGGAATATCGACAGAAAAATGACCTCAGATCCTTCACCAAACCAACCGCGGAGAGAGAATTATATATCTCTTCTGAAACTCATTCGCGGGGAATCCAGATTCAATATCTGCTTCTTAAGACCGCCGGTTTATCAGCATTTTTCGCGGCTGATCAACAAATAGGGAGTCTTCGGTGGCGTGAAGGCACAGATTTATATTGCCTTGCCAGACCACCGTATCTTGGACTGAACTGCCAAAAGAATGAGTTTGTCAAAGGGTCTCTTTATAAAATAGGTAATGGATATCCTTATGCACACTACAGTAGAAATAAGATTAATACTATTTGTTTCTTTTGAATCACCTGTTGAATATTTATGTTTCCATTTTTTCAGCTTTTATATTTACTTTGTAAGATGGTCTCGTTGTTTTCAGCATTGTACCTCAGAAATTTGTTGAAATAACACGAAAGCGCTTGGAACCCTTTCTGTTATTTTCCCCGTGAATATATTTTCACACCCCATCTAGTGACATATAAACACTAATTAATAAAGAATACTTATGATTAATAAGATTGATACAGACTCACACAGACAAACACACAAATACACACAAATACCCCATACACGTATTCACTGAACATTCAACATAGGTTCACCAATGAGACACCTACAAGGGGTCTCAGTTGAAGAAAGATTCAGTTGAAGAAAGATTCAGTTGAAGAAAGATTACAGCAACTTCCCTGAAGTCCCAGTGTGCATCTGTCGACCTTAATTAAGCAGTGAATTACGCGCTTGGTAGTTAGTCGTATGTAGTGGGCAGCAGCTAAAGTGGACGAAAGCAATGGTCTCGCAAAATAACGCCAAAAACTCTGGTTGAGAATCAGAAGGGTAACGCTTATGGATTTACTCTCAACACACAATCACGTGTGGAACAGAATAAATTTCTGACTCACATCAGGATCGAACCCAGGTCTTTCAACTGAAAGGCAAGGGCGCTGCCCACTAGGCCATACAAGTCATCAAAGAAGTTGGAACCTGTTCCACACGTGATTGTGCGTTGATTATTTCTATCTTATTCATATAATAATAAAATGCTGTCAATTGGGTCATTGCTGAGTCGGGATTGGGGAAAACACGCTTGTATAAGCAGTTATATATAATTCCTTGGGCGCAGTGGCATCAGGTTCCAACTTCTTTTATGACTTGTATGGCCTAGTGGGCAGCGCCCTTGCCTTTCAATTGAAAGACCTATATATATATATATATATATATATATATATATATATATATATATATATATATATATATATATATATATATATAAAATCTTAAACTTGAAACTTGGGACTTTTAATTAACTCTAGCTCTCCTAGTGTTAAAGCTTTCCTGTCACGACCAACAGCTGCTGTCACTTAGCTGACTGTTAAGAAATTAAGCCAATTTTTCCGTCACCGCCACGGAAATCCTTTCAAGTTCGTTAGCCTCTGAAACTGTATCACTAATTTCGTCCGAATCACAAAGACGACGTAGCTCAGGAGACGGGGTGGAAAGTCAAGCGATGCCCTTGTTGCACTGAGGGGTCTGGAGAAGTAAACAAATTAGATTTTCTGGGAAAATATATAGAAACTCCTTACAACTTTCTGTTCAGAGAAATTGCCCCCAATGCATTACTACCCTAGCAATGTTCTGCTTGCATTTTAATGCAGTTTTTATCTGTTTACTAATATATTAATTGTTTTTTTTTTTTTTAATTAGTGAAATCTCTTCTTTCTGTATTTCCCTTTACTCCTTCCTATAAATATTCTTTGGAAGCTTGAATTTCAAGTCAGTGGCCCCTTTAGTGTGCTTGTTCCATATGAATAGGGTTTATCTTCTGAATAATAATAATAATAATAATAATAATAAAAATAATAATAATAATAATAATAATAATAATAATTGGAAAGAGGAGTTAGGGACCGGGTCCCATTTTCCCAAAATACTCTGTAACAGCTGAAACTATAACGGCATTACCTGTGCTCTACCTGTCCCAAATGTTTAAAGACAATATATATATATATATATATATATATATATATATATATATATATATATATATATATATATATATATATATATATATATATACAGAGCACATGCCAGTATCTGGTCTTAAAGAAAAGAATGCGATGCTTATTTTCAACATAGGCCTAGAAGTAGATTATACATATTACAGAGCTGCTAACTTTCAAAATAGGCCTAGAGGTAAATTGTAAATATTCTAGAGTACCCACACCATTCAAAATGGAGGTGATACTGTACAGAAGTGGGGAGGAACGACAGTCTGCAAGTAATCAACTGTATATTTATTCTTACAGCCAAAAGATGCCATCTTCACTCACTCTGTACAGGCTAGAGTGACGAGTCAAGCTGACCCAGGGCTATAGTACCCTAGCCGTGGGCTACTGAAAAAACCCTAAAAGACAGACTGACCCTGAGTTGGAGTAGCTGTGGAATATATATAAAAAATAGCCTAAAATCATTGCACACCGTAATACCGCGAGGTCTAAGGTAATATATCATCCTTAAGTGTACTTTATAGAGGCCACTGGCGACTTGGGCTGGCGCCATGTTAGATTACTCTCAGACGATCGTCTGGGCTGGACGGTGGTGATGTGGCAGTGGACGTTACGTAACGAAGGAATTATATATATATATATATATATATATATATATATATATATATATATATATATATATATATATATATATATATATATATATATATATATATATATATATATATATATATATATATATAATTTTACCAACCATTCCTTTCAAGGGTTGAACACAACAGATCCATCGTAATCAAGTCATTTCAACAGAGTAACCTTCGTGGTAAACGACGAGGCCCTCACCCGCAATTAAAAACTAATTTCCCCACTTATCAAAAGGAATGACCCCGAAGTCTCCCGCCGAAGTATCACCCGCCGGGATAAATACCACTTAATAAGATAATACAGAGGCTGTACTTCCCCATAAGAAGCCATTACTGGAAAATCTTTTCGAAGAATGAGTGTATGGAAGGAGGTACAGTAAAAGGAACGAAAGGGGTTGCAGCTAGGGGTCGAAGGGACGCTGCAAAGGGCCTTAAGTAATGCCTACAGTGCACCGCATGAGGCGTACTGGCGGCGTTGCCCACCTCTCGAGTTCTGATATCTGGCATCATGCGGGCCAACTCACGATTCATTATGATTCTAGTTTTTTTTTTGAAAATAATTATTAATTATCATTATGCTTCTAGCTTTTGTGGAAAATAATGATTGATTATCATTATGCTTCTAGCTTTCGTGGAAAATAATTATGATTATCATTATGCTTCCAGGTTTAGTGGAAAATAATGATTGATTATCATTATGCTTCTCGCTTTCGTGGAAAATAATGATGGATTATCATTATGCTTCTAGTTTTCTTGGAACGTAATGATTAATCATCATTATGTTTCTAGCTTTCGTGGAAAATAATGATTGATTATTATTATGCTTTTACTTTCGTGGAAAATAATGATTATTATTAATCATCATTATACTTCCAGCTCTCTTGGAAAATAAAATACATTATTTTCGATCTTTTGTGGAAGATATAATACATTACTTTCTATCGTTTGTAGAAAATAAAATACATTATTTTCCAGCTTGTGTGGAAAATATACATTATATTTATGGCTTTTGGGGGAAAATACGTATATCATATTTCCAACTTTTGTGGAAAAAAGAATACATTATATTTCCAACTTTTCTGGAAAATAGAATGCATTATATTTACAACTTTTGGGTAAAATATAATACACTGTATTTCTACCCTTAGTGGAAAAATAAAAATTTATATATATATATATATATATATATATATATATATATATATATATATATATATATATATATATATATATATATATATATATATATTTCTCTAGGAAAATGAATTTGGTCCCAGAAACCTCCTCCGCCACCTGAAGTGCATCGGTTGATCGTGTGTAAACATCATCACGGCCGTTCTCGCTCTCCGCGTGAATGGATGACAATATCGGGTTATCGACCCCAAACCCGATAAACGGAACTCTACCTCCCCAGGTTCTTTTAAAAGGGGTTTCGCAGATACGTCGTCCTTTTTTTTTTTATTTTTTTTTATGGGGTGGGAAGGATATGCGGCGTACCTACGTGACTTCTTTTATCGAAGAGTTGCTTAAAGTTTAAAGAAACTAAGTGAAAAATGCGCCGAAGTTTCTTCGGCGCCATCGAGTTTTCTGTACGGCCGCTACACCGTATAATCAAGGCCACCGAAAATGGATCTATCTTTTGGGTGGTCTCGGTATAATGCTGTTTGAGCCGCTGCCCATGAAACTTTAACCACGGCCTGGTGGTGGCCTATCCTATATTGTTGCCAGTCGCACCAGTATAGCTAACTAACCTTAAATAAAATAAAAATTACTGAGGCTAGAGGGCTGCAATTTGGTATGTTTGATGATTGGAGGGTGGATGATCAACACACCAATTTACAGCCCTCTAGCCTCAGTAGTTTTTAGGATATGAGGGCAGACAGAAAAAGTGCGGACAGAAAAAAGTGCGGACGGACAGACAAAGCCGGCACAATAGTTTTCTTTCACAGAAAACTAAAATGACCAAGTCATTAAGATAATTTTTCGTCACTTCGATTCAAAATTTATCGAAGAATTGGTTAAAATTGAAAAAATTTTTAATTAAGTCATAAAAGTTTATTTGTTTTTTCATATAATCTCATTGTTTTCTATTGTGATTAACCCTATTTTTTTTTATTTTCTTTATTGCGATATATTTTTTTCATTGTGATTCAACCTATTTTTTTTTTCGCGATTTACTGCTTACTTTTTCTTAAGGCGTGAGTTGCACCTTTGTTTTATTTTATCCACTGACATGATTGTGTTTTACATGCAAATGTTTTATTGTTCTTTAACAGTAACTTATTTTTGTTTGTGGATATGTTGTTTGTAAGAATGTCTGTTTGTAAGTAAGTGCTGAAGAAATGGTAATTACTAATGTTTGTGCTTGTGCAAGCAACTGCCCGTTTTAAAGGCCACTTATTCCCTTCTGTGTGTTGTGTAGAATAGTGACAATTTTTCTTTGTAAGTGTATACTGTACATAAAAAGTTTTAAGTTTTTCTAAAACCTACGATAAGTTTGTACCTAAGTTACGGAGTTCCAGATCTGAAGAGATGGTTCACTAGGGACGATACGTACCCTAACAAACTTAAGACTTTTTCGGCAATGTCCATGAGAATTCATGCTTTTCATAACATTACAAATAAAGCTCGCGGAGGAGAGAGAGAGAGAGAGAGAGAGAGAGAGAGAGAGAGAGAGAGAGAGAGAATCCTTGATGCTTTTGCTGTGTAGAATAGTGAACGAGAGAGTGAGTGAGAGATATAAGGTCCCGAGATTCAAACATTTCTGTTTTTATCCTTCTCAAGAAGGGCGAAATTGCCCCCCGTTTGTCTCGGAAAGATTAATTTCAAGAGATAAATGTCGGCTGGGGAAAGAATAAAATGCAAAATAGATTTTTTTTCCGTAAACATTGGAGAGGAAAAAACTTGATATAAATACCGTAAAAAAAATAAATAATTAGATTTTCGAGGGAAGAATAAAATGCAAAATAGATTTTTTTTTTCTATATACAGTGAGAAAAAAATCAAATATAAATAAGATACAAAAGAATCATAACGATATGGCGGGGAGTCGAGATGAAACCGAATTTGGTAGCATTATAATACCAGTTTGATATATTATATATTATAATATATATATATATATATATATATATATATATATATATATATATATATATATATATATATATATATATATATATATATACTACATACATATATATGATGTATATATATGTATTTTCAAATTCAAACTGGAATTATTAACTACTACATCTAGCAGACAAACTTAATCTGTGTCAGAATTTTGACAAAAAATTTCAACAAAAACCACAAGGTAATATAATAATAATAATAATAATAATAATAATAATAATAATAATAATAATAATAATAATAATAAAATGAACTAGCTACCTCGAACACTGTACTAAATAAAAAGAATTCTGTTTACAAAGAAGAGTTGTCTATTAACCGTCAAAATCCCACAGCGATCTATTGAGCCACCACTCATCTCCCGCTGTTAAAATTGAGGATAATGGATGCTGAGGAAGCTGTGGAACAGAAAAACCTCTGTGGTTAGCTTTTATAGATGAGGATTTCATTAGTTGTATGGAGTATTATTATTATTATTATTATTATTATTATTATTATTATTATTGAAAACCTGCCAGGTTTCTCGGGACAGTTACGGAAATATCCTAACGCATTTTACCTGGCAGAAGGGTTGAGTGTTATTATTATTATTATTATTATTATTATTATTATTATTATTATTATTATTATTATTATTATTATTATTATTTATTATCACTGGCACTTTGGCAACACTGTCCTCGAATCAGGTATAATAGTATTCTTTAAGCGATTTCATTTTATATATATATATATATATATATATACATATATATATATATATATATATATATATATATATATATAGATATGTGTGTGTGTGTGTATGTGTGTGTGTGTGTGCGTGCGTGTGTGTGTGTGTGTGTGTGTGTAAATTATATACACACGATATATTTTTTTTCTTACATTCAATACAAAATAGTTGTTTACCAATCAGAGAAACATATGCATATTATCTCAATATGTTATTACATGGTGTAGATTATTGCAAAAAAAAAAATTCTGATGACAGAGTTAATTACACAAACAAATAGACGTGATTTAATAAATATTAGAAGATCCTTTATAATAAGTATTATAATTATAAATATAATTCACTACGTTTTGCCTCACTGAAACTAAATTGCAATCGAAATATTTTGAGAAATAGGACACTGGATGGAAGGGAACGAGCTGAGTTTGGCACAAATTATCTAATGTTTTCCTTCATTCCTGAAAGAGATTGTCATTTGATTATTTTACGAGTTGAAATTACTCATATGTTCCGTATTTTGGAAGAATTTCTATTGTTGCATTGCTAGGGCATCAACGTGAATTTTCTGAATTTTATAACTTCTCGCGTCATCAATTACCATGCAGAATTATCTTGGAAATTAATTCCACTGTCGACGAACATAAATGATATTGTCTTATAAAGGTGAAATCTGACTTCCTGAATTTTATAACTGCCGAAGTCATCAATTATCATGCAGAATTATTTTGGAAATTAATTCCACTGTCGACAAGTATAAACGATGTCGTCTTATAAAGGCGAATTCTTATTTCCCATTCTGCTCTCCTTTGCAAAAACAGATTTACACAACGATAATGATAACTGCAATGTATATAAGATGGCCTTTTCAAGTTTACTTCTGTCGTGAATGATCTGCTTCTTCAGAAATTCATGGCTATCCATCACAAGATGCAGTAATGAACGAGTAACCCGGAACGTATTATGGAAAAGAGCAAGAGTCAAATATTGAAGTTTTCGTTTGCAGGTATCATATGGGGCCACATTCCAGACGAAATTGGAAAGACAAAATAAACTTTTCTCTAACTTAAGTGATCCCATCAAAAACTTTGTTGAGTTAGTGGACCCAGCAGACGACTGAGGCTTGTAAAAAAATAAAAGGGATAAAAAAAGAATGCCATAGAAGGCGCTGACATAACGAGTCCGTCTCTATTTCCAATGCAAAAAAGTTAAACGAGTTTTCCGTTCGGCCTGAGGACAGCTAATCTTGAATTATGGCATTAGCATGAAAGCTTTGTTTGCCTTTCTCTTTCTCCATTTCTTTTTCTCTTATTTTAATGGAATTACACTTCTTGTATGTATGTATGTATGTGAATATATATATGTATGTATGTATGTATATATATATATATATATATATATATATATATATATATTATATATATATATATATATATATATATATATCGGATATATATTTCTCTATCTCAGGCAGTTTTCATTGCAAGCCAGTGTGCAAGTGGCATCAATCACTTTGAAGACAACCCTTTTCCAATATGCTATATCTCCTCGAATCCCCAAGGATAAGACTTAGAAGTAAATGACAAAAGTCACGGGTGTTGATCTATCTAATCCTGAAAACTGTTTCCCCCAATAACCCACGGCCTTCTTCAGGGCTGTACTAGTCTTGCCATATGAGAGTCAAACAATAAATTAACAAGAAACTGAAAATAAATTAACATGAAATTCAAAGATCAGGACAATTCTTCATGAAGTTTCACAAGACAGGACCCTCAGCCTCCATGGTAATGCCTATAGGTTAAAATGCCATATTCTTTTGCTGAGGTGAGAACAGCCTTAAGACACATGGTCATTCATTGTAGCCTGATGCAACACTTCAGCACTTAACACTTCAGCAACCATAAGCAGCACACAGCCATCCCTCTGGTGAACTGTTCAAGTGTTTCTGAGAAGTCATTTACAGGTGGTCACTTCTTGATGTGCACATCCACAAAATGCCTGTGCGTGGCCCCATTGTTTCTGTTGCTTGAAGTTGCATTTTCAGGTACTTATCTTGAGGTGAAGGTAGCATTTATTGAGAGGCTTATACACCTCTGAATATTTTAGTTCATGAACCACGCTGGTCTTTGGCGCCTGGGATCCCCTGGGTGCAGTGCTGGGTCCATTTTGTAAGGTATTATTATTATTATTATTATTATTATTATTATTATTATTATTATTATTATTATTATTATTATTATTATTATTATTATTCAGAAGATGAAACCTATTCATATGGAACAAGCCCAGGGGCCATTGACTTGCAATTCAAGCTTCCAGAGAATATGGTGTTCATTAGAAAGTAAGAGAAATTATCATTATTATTCAGAAGATGAAACCTCTTCATATGGAACAAGCCCAGGGGCCACTGACTGGCAATTCAAGCTTCCAGAGAATATGGTGTTCATTAGCAAGTAAGAGAAGGTATAAGGAAATACAGAAAGAAGAGACCTCACTTATTAAAAAAAAAAAATAAATTAATAAATCAATAACTAGATAAAAATCTATTAAAAAGCAAGGAGAATAATCTCACTTATTAAAAAAAAAAAAATTACCGCAATAACTAGCTCTATTAAAAAGCAAGGAGAATAATAGGATCAAAGTTAGCCTGGCCTTTCGTTTTACGTTAGAAAAAAAAATGATAAATTGTCTGTCTCTAGAGACCCACCTAATATTCGGACCAAATGCCCGTCTCACTTTGACAGATGGGAGAAGTTGAGGAACAAAATCCCCATTTCGTCTCATCTCATATCCTCTCTCTCTCTCTCTCTCTCTCTCTCTCTCTCTCTCTCTCTCGATCAAGAGGAATTTCTCTCTCTCGTGTTGGAATTTTGACATTACTCCATAACTCACTGTTATTGGTGGTTATGGATGTGGAAAAAGAACTAAGGGGCTGACTTGTATAATACTTTTCAGTTAAAATTGCAGTGTGTTCTTGAAAATATTTCTCATAACAACGGGGCATCAAGCATATTTTCTATGAATTCGTGAAAAGGTAGAAATAAATATTGCAAGCTTTTGTGATGTCCGGAAAAATATGGTTCGTTTTCGATCATTTCATATATATATTTATATGCAAGTGTGTGTATACATATACTGTATATATATATATATATATATATATATATATATATATATATATATATATATATATATATATATATATATATATATATATATATATATATATATATATATATATATATATATATATATATATATATATATATATATATATATATATATATATATATGTGTGTGTGTAATCAGAAACACGCACACACACAGGTAGATATGTCTGCGTGTTTATATATAATAATAATAATAATAATTAATAATAATAATAATAATAATAATAATAATAATAATAATAACAACGAACTGTGTATCCTTTAACCTGCAATAATACCAAAGGCAGACCGTCAGAACAACGCCATAATTCAACGAAATTACTTTTTCCCTGAGGTGGACAAAAAGACGTTCAATCTTTTCAGTTTTTTCTTGTCAGACGCAGGAACTGACAACTCCCATCACCACCATCTATGGTAATTTCCTCTCCGTCTTCTTGCCTCACAGTCCCAGCAGCCATCTGGATTCTCTCTCTCTCTCTCTCTCTCTCTCTCTCTCTCTCTCTCTCTCTCTCTCTCGTTTAAGTCAGAAAGGAAGTTCGGTTTGTCTTGGTAAATTCCTCCTGGGATGGCTAAGGAAGGATAACAGTTTGTTTAATCTTTTTTTGGTCTCCGTACCCTTCCACTCCTCTCTCTCTCTCTCTCTCTCTCTCTCTCTCTCTCTCTCTCTCTCTCTCTCTCTCTCTCTCTCTCTTCAGGTTTTCAGATCTTATTTGCAATCGTAGCCTTGCTCTTTCTATCTCTCTCTCTCTCTCTCTCTCTCTCTCTCTCTCTCTCTCTCTCTCTCTCTCTCTCTCTCTCTCCCAGCTTTTAATTTTGTCATTGTCTCTCTCTCTCTCTCTCTCTCTCTCTCTCTCTCTCTCTCTCTCTCTCTCTCCAGGTTTTTAGATTTTATTTGCTATTGTAACCTTGTTCTTTCTATGGTCATCTCTCTCTCTCTCTCTCTCTCTCTCTCTCTCTCTCTCTCTCTCTCTATCTCTCTCTCTCTCTGATCTCTCTCTCTCTCTTTCTCTCCCGGCTTTTAATTTTGTCATTTTTAGCCTCTCTCTCTCTCTCTCCAGGTTTTTTTTTTTTTTTTTTTGCTCTCTCTTGCTCATCTCTCTCTCTCTCTCTCTCTCTCTCTCTCTCTCTCTCTCTCTCTCTCTCTCTCTCATACCTCTAGTTTTCTCGTGACGATTTCTTTTTCCAAACCTCTATGTTATTTAATGACCAATTTTGTCTGTATCTCCTAGCCGTTGTCATTTTTCTTTCCAAGTGCTGTACGCTTGTGTTTCGGCATTAGTTTGTGCAATAATCCAGATACTCTCTCTCTCTCTCTCTCTCTCTCTCTCTCTCTCTCTCTCTCTCTCTCTGTGTCTCCAGCTTCCCTGATTTTAAATAAATGCTCTGACAACTGTAATTCAAGAACTAGTGACATTTTGAGTTTTCTTTATCCTTATCCTCTCAATAGGTACGTTTTTTTTTTTTAGGTACTTTTGGTTATCTGAATAGAAAACTATTGTGCCTGCTTTGTCTGTGCGTCCACTTTTTTTTTTTTTTGTCCGCTTGTTCCATGTGAATATGGTTCATCTTCTGAATAATAATAATAATAATAATAATAATAATAATAATAATAATAATAATAATAATAATAATAATTTATCCCTGATGAAAATAGACTTGCCTTAAATTTCCAGCTGGTTTAAGTAGTAATAATAATAATAATAATAATAATAATAATAATAATAATAATAAATTTGTCCCTGATGGAAATAGACTTACCTCAAATTTGCAGTGGGTTTAAGTAATAATAATAATAATAATGATAATAATAATAATAATAATAATAATAATAATAATAATAATAATAATAATAATAATAATAATTTATCCCTAATGGAAAGAGACTTGCCTTAAATTTCCAGTGGGTTTATAAGTAATAATAATAATAATAATAATAATAATAATAATAATAATAATAATAATATTTTATCCCTGATGGAAATAGACAACTCAAATTTCCAGATGATTTAAGTAAGTTTGAAACCTACTTTTTTTTTTTTTAAATTCTGTCTCGAACTGTTATTTCCAGCACTCTCTCCCCACTGCCAATATCGTGGGATCAAGTGTCTGGTCCCTCCCCTTTCGCCTCTCTCTCTCTCTCTCTCTCTCTCTCTCTCTCTCTCCCTCTCTCTCTCTCTCTCTCTCTCTCTCTCTCTCAGTGTGAATTTACATTTCCGGGATCTCTCTCGTCCTGAATATTTCATAGGGCACTGAGGCTCCTGGTGGCGTCTCTACCACGGCTGTATTTTTTTTTTTTTTTACTTTGAATTCTGAATTCCAGAGGTCCTTTATTCCTCACACCGTTGGACTGTGGAACAGTCTCCCAGAGGATGTCGTGCAGTTGGAACTTCAGAGGTTCAAGAGAAGATGCAATGCATTACTGCCCTAATGCCATTCTTCTTGCATTTTAATATTTTTTTATATATTTATCTATTTATTTTATTATTATTATTTTTTTTTGGATAAGTGGGATCTCTTCTTTCTGTATTTCCCTTTACTTCCTCTTAATTCTTCCTAATGAAAACCATAATATTCTTTGGAAGCTTGAATTTCAAGACAGTGGTCCCTTTGGTGGGCTTGTTCCGAATGAATAGGTTTTATCTACTGATTAATAATAATAATAATAATAATAATAATAATAATAATAATAATAATAATAATAATAATAATTTGTAAAACCGTGATAATAATAATAATAATAATAATAATAATAATAATAATAATAATAATAATAATAATAATAATAATAATTGTAACTCAAATTCGAGATGGACATTTCTCATTTTTTTGGTAAGTGTTCGCAGCATTTTTTTTTTAAGAAAGTGCTCCGAAGTTTTGACAATTACAGTAATTATCGTAGACACTTTCAACTGATATTTCATATCCCGGACCGTCACTTTTGAAAGCCTGGTTTCCTTCTGAAAAAAAAAAAAGAGTAACCTGATCCTTGGTAATGACGCTCGTTTAAGAATTACAACAACAAGTGATAATAATAATAATAATAATAATAATAATAATAATAATAATAATAATAATAATAATAATAATAATAATAATAATCCTATTCACGGTTTTCTGTTCGTCTAGCTTACTGAGAATATATTATGTGCAATCTTGGTAATGGACAAATTATACTCAAGCTCTGAAAAGCCATCTGTTGTTCGCAACAAGTAATTATTTCTAATTATCACTGTATAACAGTTATTGTTCATTAACCTGTATTTTTATTTGTAAAAACCTGTAATTATCCTTTCTGGTTGCCGATTTACAAGTGACTCTTGTTAATAGATTTTCACCAAAAAAAACTTTAATTTGAATCTTTCTGTTTATATTCATTTGATTTCTGTCCCTGTCCTTAGTATGAACAGTCTACCGTGATATATATGTATATATATATATATATATATATATATATATATATATATATATATATATATATATATATATATATATATATATATATATATATATATATATATATATATATATATATATATATATATATATATATATATATATACATATATATATATGGTACATATATATATACATATATATATAGAGGATACCAGAGACCTCCCTTACGTTTCCTCTCCTTCACTTTTTGCTCAGGGATTTGGTTATTTAATGCTGCTTTATCTCATTTCTTTTTTATGCTGGGGATAAAGTTAGGTTTATTCCTCTGGCGTGTGATTTACTTGGACTCTGGTGGCCTGGTGGCCTCTTTGAGCTCATCCGTAAAGATTAACAGGATTTTGAGGTTTTACGTGAACAGTCTACCGTGAATATTGTATGTATGTGTATATATATATATATATATATATATATATATATATATATATATATATATATATATATATATATATATATATGATAGATATATAGTATACGCACACATATCTATTTTCCATTTTATTCTCTCCTCAGAAATCTACTTATATTTATTTTTTCATGTTATTTATATATCAACTTTTTCCTCTCCAGTGTATACAGAAAAAAATATCTATTTTGCATTTTATTCTTTCCTCGAAAATCTAATCATCTATTTTTTTTACGGTATTTATATTAAGTTTATTCCTCTCCAATGTTTACAGAAAAAAATATCTATTTTGCATTTTATTCTTTCCCCAGCCGACATTTATTTCTTGAAATTAATCTTTCCGAGACAAACGGGGGGCAATTTCGCCCTTTCCTGAGAAGGATAAAAACAGAAATGTTTGAATCTCGGGACCTTATCTCTCTCTCTCTCTCTCTCTCTCTCTCTCTCTCTCTCTCTCTCTCTCTCTCTCTCTCACTCTCTCTCTCTCTCTCTCACTCTTTCTTCTGCCTCACTCGGCAAGAGCATCAAGGACCAACTCTCTCTCTCTCTCTCTCTCTCTCTCTCTCTCTCTCTCTCTCTCTCTCTCTCTCTCTCTCTCTCTCTCCTTCCTTTTACGTAAATCTCCAAGGATTTGGAATTGCTTTATTGTGGTTATGGACAAAAATTATTATGAAAAATTTGTTGCCGATTTTTTTAATATAGTCTTAAATTATAGAAAATTTTAAATTACTTATAATGTTTGTAGTAATCTATCTGACTTGTGTGTGTGTGTGTGTGTGTATATATATATATATGTATGTATGTACTGTATATATATATATATATATATATACATGTATATATGTAATTTTGCATTTATATATATACATGTATATATATTTATGTATATATTTGTATATATATATATATATATATATATATATATATATATATATATATATATATATATATATATATATATATATATATATATATATATATATATATATATATATATATATATATATATATTTATGTCAATTGATAAAACAGCTCATAAAATACGAATGAGTTTGTAAACACAACTTCAAGATATTTGTAGGAAGGTAAATATTATTCAAATGAACCCTCTTTATATTATATTACCATTCAGTATTATCCTTGATTAAAAATAACTGTATCATCAAGGTGGGCTATGTAAGCGAGGTTGGGACCTGAAAATGAAAACCATGCTCTCTCTCTCTCTTTCTCTCTCTCTCTCTCTCTCTCTCTCTCTCTCTCCAGTATTCTGCAAAACCGCATTTCATTCATGAATTTCTATGAGCCATAAATTTCATTCATGATTTTCCCTCACGCGCAATAAAAAAACCATATGCTATGCAATGTATCCACATCGATAAATGGAGTCACGTAGGTATGTCCACCACATCTCCCTCTCCTCCCCCCATCCGCCCCCCAAAAATAAAAAAAAAAAAAAAGACGTATCTGCGAAACCCCTTTTAAAAGGACCTGGGGAGGTGGAGTTCCGTTTATCGGGGTTTGGGGTCGATAACCCGATATTGTCATCCATTCACGCGGAGAGCGAGAACGGCCGTGATGATGTTTACACACGATCAACCGATGCCCTTCTGGTGGCCTCGGCCAAAAGAATTTTCCCAGGGAATGCATATCGCGTCTGCTGCCTTCCTCCCAGTGCTTGTCATATTATATATATATATATATATATATATATATATATATATATATATATATATATATATATATATATTTTTCAGTGCTGAGAAAAAAAAAAATGCAAAAGTTATTTAATAATTCTGAAAAAAGGATATGATGTTTTGCTTATATATTTATGTATGTACTAGCTGACCAATCCGCCGCTGCTCGGGTAAACTCTGAATGACAACCGATAATCTCTCTCTCTCTCTCTCTCTCTCTCTCTCTCTCTCTCTCTCTCTCTCTTCCTTTCCTGTTAAGACAGTTGCTTCTATTAAATTGCCCAGGATTTTTGACATTTTTATTTTTCACCAGTTCTCACCACCCATTCCTGTCGATGCTGAACTTGGACTTTAATATATATATATATATATATATATATATATATATATATATATATATATATATATATATATATATATATATATATATATATATATATATATATATATATATATATATATATATATATATATATATATATATATATTGATAGATTCTCGAATACAAACACAGATACATTATATGCCTGTCTACCATAAAATTTACACACAATAACACACACACACACACACAAAAGATTATTCATTCTACCAAGCAAAACATTTTCTTCCTGAAAATAATTTGATTTCCGCCCCATCATAAACACTAATTTTCCTTTCTATTGTATAATCCTTTTTCATGTAAGAAGCTATTTGGAAAAATAAACCGTCTGTATATCGTTGCAAAAAAACTACATTTTTTCTCGTAATTGCTTTTAGTTTTCTGTAAAAGAAAACTATTGTGCCGGCTTTGTCTGTCCGTCCGCACTTTCTCTGTCCGCCCTCAGATCTTAAAAACTACTGAGACTAGAGGTCTGCAAATTGGTATGTTGATCATCCACCTTCCAATCATCAAACATACCAAAATGCAGCCCTCTAGCCTCAGCAGTTTTTATTTGATTTAAGGCTAAAGTTAGCCATAATCGTGCTTCTGGCAACAAGAGGCCAGGCCACCATTGGGCCTTGGTTAAAGTTTCATGGGACACGGCTTATATAACATTATACCGACCGAAATGTAGATCTATTTTCGGTGGCTTTGATTATACGATGTACAAAATACTCGAATGCGCCGAAGAAACTTCGGCGCATTTTTTACTTGTTTATCATCTGGCAACCTCCGGCGTCAAAGGTATATCAAGCTTCTTTTTAAACTTTAAATTATTACAGTTCCACTACTTTTGGTTTGGGAGTTTAATTCAGTATATCTCGTTTTATAAATTAATGGCGGGTGTTATACTGTAATGATTGTTCTTTAAGTCAGTAATGAACAGAAATATAAGACTTATATTTTCAACAATATTTATAAGCAAAACGTTCACAACTAAAATGAGGTTAAGGGTTGATGACTTTATAAGTTTCCTTCCGTCAAGTAAGGGTAAAACATTCTCTGTACTGTATATGTATATGTATATGTATATGTTTATATATACATATATATATATATATATATATATATATATACATATATATATACATATATATATACATATATATATATATATATATATATATATATATATATATATATATATATATATATATATATATATATATATATATATATATATATATATGTGTGTGTGTGTGTGTGTGAGTGTGTATTACACAATGAAACAACTTTAATACCTTATAATCGGTGACTATCATTTGGATCGACATAATTGTTTTATGTACGTATATCCCAGTTTGAATGATATTTTTTACTGCTTTCTGTACGCGAAATAATGATATAATATATTCATTTAATTACGAAAAACAGGCACATTTGAAAAAAAAAAAAAAGAAAAATTGGTAACTTCCAGATTCTGAGCAAACAGTAATAGTTTACTCTCCTGAACAGCTTTATACAAGCAACTAGGAAGCGTCACATGGTGGAAAAAGTTTGCGGAATTTCCTAATCAGCATTTCAGTGACAGTTGTCGTACAAGTCTGAGCAAATTCCAATTCCAAAATTAAAAGAGCGAATGAGGAATTAATCAAAATTCCCTCAGCGCAAAGGAAGATAAGATGTTTATCCCACAAGAAAACACGGAAAAGTTCTGATGTTTCTGAGAGAAGATTCTGCGATGGCTTTGAGGAATTCTGTGGTTTCCTTCCTTTACAGAATTTTGGAAGGTCGTTCACTTTTAAGGAAAATGATTGAATTTTACTGAATACAGAGTTTAGGCCAAAGGCACCTTCAATTCGTGATCATTTTATGAAACTGACGATTCGTCATTGAGAAGTTCACCTGTAGGATCCAGGGATGAATAACCCGTGTATAAAATGTCCGAATTACTAATTGCTTCGTATATCTTACTCAAGCAAGATGCATAGAGATGTAGCCAGTATACATATATATATATATATATATATATATATATATATATATATATATATATATATATATATATATATATATAATATATATGGATATATATATACAATATATTTATATATATATATATATATATATATATATATATATATATATATATATATATATATATATATATATATATATATATATATATATATATATATATATATATATATATATATATATATATATATATAATATATATATATATATATATATATATATATATATATATATATATATATATATATATATATATATATATATATATATATATATATATATATATATATATGTGCGTGTGTTTTACCATAAGCCTCCCCTCATCAAAAGAGTTACTGTCTGAAAGGTAGTCTTCTCTCTCTCTCTCTCTCTCTCTCTCTCTCTCTCTCTCTCTCTCTCTCTCTCTCTCTCTCTCTCTCTCTCAAATCCATTTAACCAAAAAAAAAAAAAAAAAAGGAGACTCCTCGAAAAGATGATTGCTCGCTAGGCAGACGATCATCAAGATTTAGAGCCGATCTCCCATTTTCTTTGATATTTAATTCCCTCGCCAGACGGCGGCTCAAGTAGAAGGAAATCTCGTTACCCCTCTGCGACCTCGCAAAGGGACTTGGCTCTGGCCGTAATAATTTGAGAATATCTGTAGTTCTTCGTTGCGGTGGAATTCTTCGTATTTTATTCCTTTTCCGGGAGTATCTGAAACGTTTGAAGGTTTGCAGACGTGTAGTACACGCGTTTGGTTTCATTGTGTTACATCGCTGGCCAGTACCTGGTTAAGCTGAATTTCTTCAATGCCCCCCTTATACATACATACACACACATATATGTATACATATATATATATATATATATATATATATATATATATATACATCAACCTTGACCTCCTTTACTGTCGTTCATCTTCCTCTGTAATTAAAATGCATCTTGATCAGTTTTTCAAAAGTCCTATTCCCAACAGAGTCCTTCTGACAACAGACTCCCAAATCCTAATAAGCGATATCTATTTGACATGATCTTTCCACATTACCAGACATGAAATCGCCTTTAAATTAGCTGGTTTCTAAAAGTTAATTTTGTTTACGAATTGAATAAAATACAGAATTTAGCCCAATGAGGTCATTCAGCGCTGAAACGGAAATTGACAGTAAAAGTCTGCAAAGTTTAACAGGAGTAAAACCTCAAAGCAGTTGCATTATGAATCAATTGTTAGGAGAGGGTGGAAAGTGAGATGGAAGAAAGAGAATATGAACGGAGGTACAGTAAAAGGAACGAAAGGGGTTGTAGCTAGGGGCCGAAGGCACGCTGCAAGGAACCTTGAGTGATGCCTACAGTGCACCGTGTGGGGTGCACTGATGGCACTTAAACTCACTGGTATCTAGCACGATGTTCACAATAAAAATATAAATTTGGATAAATCTGGCGAATTAGTCACGTATATTCCCTTGTCAATCATAACCAATGGATCTTAGGGCGACCGTGAAAAACGACTCTTTCGTTTCTCTTAAAACCATCATTGTTTCAGTGTCACGTTACACTCGTTTCAATTTCCAAACTTCAAAGAAAAACTCCCTGATGAGTTCTTGCAACAGTAAAGCCGCTGACTCAGCTTCGAGACGAAAAAAAAAAAATTGTTATCAAGGCACAGGAAAGACTTGATCGAGAGACGAGAAAAAGATTTTTGCGAGGTAGGAATAAAAAGATTCCTTGGTGGTTTCTTCATCATCATCATCATCATCATCATCATCATCAGAACTTGAGTCTTGAAAAGATTTTGAGAGTGATTGAGAGAAGAAATTCCTTTAATGATGTCCTGCGTCCATACTGTTCATTACATTCTTCATTTGGCGCGGTATATTTTTAATATATTTTTATTTAATATCAAACATATTTCCCTTATCTATTTTAAAACTAATGAATATACAAAATGGATTGGATGATTTCGTACTCGATAATTCCGCAATTTTTAATTTTTTTACGTTCATTATTTTTGTATTCTTAAAAATTATCTGACGAACGGGAATCCATCATAATAATTTTGATTTCGTCTATATTTAATATTTTTTTATTTAATTTACCTACAAAAATAATGAACATAAAAAACAATTAAAAATTGCGCCGAAGTTTCTTCGAGTTTTCTGTACAGCGTATAATGCTGTATGAAACTTTCAGCCACGGTCCGGTGGTGGCCTGCGTTGTTGGTACCTATAGCGGTGCCAGAAGTACGATTATGGCTTACTTTTACCTTAAATAAAATAAAACCTACTGAGGAGGCTAGAGGGCTGCAATTTGGTATGTTTGATGATTGGAGGGTGGATGATCAACATACCGGTTTGCAGACCTCTAGCCTCAGTAGTTTTTAAGGTCTGAGGGCGGACAGAAAAAGTGGGGACAGAATAAAGTGGGGACAGAATGAAGTGCGGACAGAAAAAATGCGGACAGAAAAAGTGCGGACATTAAAAGTGCGGACAGAAAAAGTGCGGACAGAATAAAGTGCGGACATTAAAAGTGTGGACAGATAAAGAACATAATAAAGTGCGACAGAAAAAGTGCGGACAGAAAAAGTGCGGACAGAATAAAGTGCGGACAGAAAAAGTGCGGACAAAAAAGTGCTGACAGAAAAAGTGCTGGACAGAAAAAGTGCGGACAGAAAAAGTGCGGACAGAAAAAGTGCGGACAGAATAAAGTGCGGACAGAAAAAAGTGCGCGGACAGAATAAAGTGCGGACGAACAGACAAAGCCGTCACAACAGTTTTCTCTTCCAGAAAACTAATATTGAGCGATTTCGTCGATAATTTCAACACCCGAATCAATCTGACCTAAGCCGCCTCCTTCAATCCTCCCCGTGCAGTTGGTGGGAACTTTCCTCATTTGGCTGACAACTTGAAAATAGCGCAAGTTGAAATGAAACCGACAGCAGAGAATGGGGTCAGCGGTAAAAGAGAATCAAGTGAGAATCACGGCAAAGGAGAATCAGGAGAGAGAATCGCGCCTGGGAAAGAAATTGCTGATTTTAAGTTTGACAGGAACCCGGGATCATGTGGGTCAACTTTATTGAGCGATGGGTTTTTTTTTCTCTAATAACTTACTGAAGCAAATATTATACATATATATATATATATATATATATATATATATATATATATATATATATATATATATATATATATATATATACTCATATATATATATATAATTATATATATACAGACATTTTACGTTACTTTGGAACTCAATAGAAATATATTGTTCAAATATTTTTGCTGTTTCTCTTTTGACAAATTTGACTAATTCATCGTATCGCTTTTCGAAAATGATCCAAAATCCCTACTGTTATCAATGACAAATTCATAAAAAAATTTATTTGTAAAACCTTTTAAAAAAATGAGGGTAGAAGGATTTTATTAAAATCTAACAATGAAAATGCCAAATTTGATCTGTACACAAAAAAAATGGATTGTTACAATTTGAATAGATGAGATAATCAGGCTCTTTCTATGGTTGCCATTGCCATAATACATTAAAATGTTTCAAATGCAAGAAACATTAACTGTCTGAATACAGTTCGCAAGCACACAGTTCGCAAATTCCTCACGAACACCTGTTTCACTGACAGAAACGATGGTGACTGGCAACTAGGGTACTTTTCACAGCACTCGAATTGTTTGCAAACTGTTTGGAAACAGTTTCCAAGCAAACAGTTTGTAAATTCTTCACAAACGCAAGCAAACAATTTGTAAACGATGCTTTAGATTACTGACTCAAGAGAGGAAACTTGGATCACAAGCAAGCAATGAATGCAAACTGTTTCCAGTCTATCTCCAAACGTGTTGCTGAAATGTTAGAAAATTTTCCTTTTAAAAATTAGCAAGTATGATTTTGAAACCGTACATTGTTATCAGAGGTTATAAACACTTTTAGAGTAATGATTCTTTGTGTGAATTATGCCAATAATCACAAGCATTATTTACAAATAGTTTGCTTTTGTTTGTGAAATTAAAAAAAACTGTTTGCAAAAGGGTTCTACAACCAATCCTCTTGCTGAGGAGTAGCAATTCGTACTGCAATCTATTTTTGGTGACGTTGAATATTACATTAAGGAAATCTGGTCACCCTTTTTGCGATGGCTTCGCACAAGGTAGTAAGGAATGCTTTTTCTTTTTTTTTGCCAATATTTTACCTGACAGTTCCCAAAACAAGCTTGTCGCTTGCAAAATTCAGCAAAGACTCTCTGCGTCTTTAAATCCTGGTGGAATGGTTTAGTTTTTTTGTGCAATTTCTTTCAAAAATTTTTCTTTGGCATTTTTATTTTTTTTCGGCACACGAGAATCTATCATTATTTTTTCTTTCTTTTGCATTTTTTTTCTTTTTATGGAAATTGCTAATAAATGCCTGGTTTCCTGAGCTAGATTATATCAGCAGAATTCCTATGATTAATTAATATATATTGATGTTTGCTGAAACTGTAACTAAAATATTTTTCTGCCTCCCTGAATAATTCAATTTCATTTCGTTTTCAGTGAACACTTTTGTTTAGAATCGTGGAACAGAATTTCATGAAACTAAAAAAAAAATAAAAAAACAGTATTTGTATAGAAAATATCGATTTTTATTTTTCTGAAAAGAAAACTATTGTGCCGGCTTTGTCTGTATTTCCGCACTTCTTTCTATCCGCACTTTTCTGTCCGAACTTTTTCTGTCCGCCTTCAGGTCTTAAAAAAATACTGAGGCTAGAGGGCTGCAAATTGCTATGTTGATCATCCACCCTCCAATCATCAAACATGCCAAATTGCAGCCCTCTAGCCTCAGTAGTTTTTATTCTATTTAAGGTTAAAGTTAGCCATAATCGTGCGTCTGGAAACGATATAAGACAGGCCACAACCGCGCCGTGGAGTTTCATGGGCCGCAGTTCATACATTATACCGGGACCGCCGAAAGACCGAGATCTACAGAAAACTCGATTGCGCCGAAGGAACGTCGACGCATTTTTTACTTGTTCTAAATGAAATCGTTAACAAAATAATTCGAGACTTCATGACGATTTTGAAAAATTTAAATTAAAAAAAAAAATTCTTATTGCTTCGTAGTTTTTAAGCTCATTTAGTCTCTAACTTTAAGCAACTTCTACTTTGAAAGTCTAAATGGAGAAACTAATTTAATCTTCAAAATTAAGAAGGAAATCCTCCGTCTTTGATATGACAAAGAAATAAAAAAAAATCCCTTCGTAACCTAATGAGCTCATTAGCGATTCCCTCAGAAGTGATCCAAAGATCTTTTATAGGATTAGTATAAAAAAAACAAAATTCGATGTATGTTTATATATATATATATATATATATATATATATATATATATATATATATATACAAATATGGATTTATGTATGGATTTATGTATATATATATATATATATATATATATATATATATATATATATATATATATATATATATATATATATATATATATATATATATATATATATATACAAATACATACACCCACATGCATGTTAGGATATGGTTAAACGTAACAGGGTCTGAATGCAATTTGCCAATGCATGAAAAGAAATAGATAATTTATCTATCTACTCAGAAAAGGACAAACTTACCTCAATTAAACAGACGTGATATGAACCTTGGAAGACGCGGCGAGAACTGCCAAAGTTTGATCTAATCTGGTAATCTGAAAAGAATGAAAAAATAGGGGATTAAATACAAATATATATATATTATATTTATATATTATGTATATATAAAAAAATATAAACTATATATATATATATATATATATATATATATATATATATATATATATATATATATATATACATATATATATATATATATATATATATATATATATATATATATATATATATATATATATATAAGCTACACGAACAACTTGAAATAAACCCACACGATGCACGATACCTGTACAAAATCAGTCAGACATGTATAGACTCACCCACTCACTACTCACAAGCCTATAGAAGATTTCCGTTCAGACCAAACCACGACAATTATACCCTTTTATCTGTACACGACAATTTAGCTGTGGCTTCCTGACCTTTCCAGTGAGTCAGAGGAAATCGAGGTTTAATCGTGAGTGAAGGTTATTCTGTTGACTTTGACGGTTATTCTGTTAAAAGATGGGGATTAGCGGACATTGCCCTAATTCGCGAGCAATTCTTCCCCCGCCCCCCCCTCTCCGGATGAGTTACTGTTAGTCATTATAGCTCTCGTCCCCTAATTGCAAATATCCACTAATGATGGTTGGTTATTATCAAGATGATGACAAAATAAATAAACAGTTATGCATACACCAATTATATATGTACTCTATATGAAAATATAAATATGTATATGTATTTATATATGTATATTTATTATATAATAAATATATATAAATAAATATATATATATATATATATATATATATATATATATATATATATATATATATTATTATTATTATTACTATTATTATTATTATTATTATTATTATTATTATTATTATTATTATTATTATATATATGAGAAATATATATATATATATATATATATATATATATATGTATATATATAAATAAATATATAAATATATATTATTATTATTATTATTATTATTATTATTATTATTATATATATTTATAATATATATATGTATATATATATAAATATATATATATATATATATATATATATATATATATATATATATATGTGTATATATGTGTGTATAAATACATATATCTATATATATACATATATGTATATGTATATAGTGTTTCCTTCCATAAAATAAATTTTGTAAAAGCATCGAGTTCTCTTGTAATATGCAAATTCAGCTAATAACAAGTCCACGCATTAAAACATACATCTACCTAATATGAGGAATTACGATCACTTGATTACAAGGCAAGTACTGGTGAAAAGATAGACCAAGAATGTTTTGAAATGGGTTGGTCATGTAGAGAGAATGAAGAAGAGGAACTGGAGCGCTAATGCTCACAAGATCTAGGCGAGTGGCGCAGCGTGTCTGCATGAGATTCGACATGCCAATTTGCAGCCATCTAGCCTCAGTAGTTTTTAAGATCTAGACAAATCCGGCACAATAGTTTTCTTTTGCAGAAAATCAAAAATGAACAAAGTTGGTCGGAATGTTATGAGAAAAATCTGACCCCGAACAAAAAGTTTTAAATCTTTCCTCGGCTCTATAACCTACCGCTAGGGGTCAACTATGTGAAGAACGGAGGATGACCCCATCTGAACCCTAATCATCTCCGATAATAGTTGGCAGAGCCATTATCCTAGAACTTGGGAAATGAAATCAATTACCAAAGTATTTCATAACAGGAGAAATATTCCTCATAAAAGTGGAGAATTAAAAATAATTTTATCGGTGCTGGAAATATATTGCGGGGTCATAACGCAGGAAAATTACCTCATAAATAAACTCATATCAATCACTAGTGTGTTTCTTTAGAAGAATAACATTGAGATGAAAGGGGGTAAAACGAATAGGAGTTTTTGTCATGATGGACAAAACTCGTTCATAAAGGGGGAGAATAGTTTTTCAAACAATTAAATCGGGAAAAATAATTAAAAAGTGAAAAGAGTTTTGTCAAATGGGAAGGGAGGAATAATGCCGAATTCGGAGGCAATTTTCGTGAGTAGATCTTCGTCCCCATTACTTCACGCCATATAATAATAGTTAAGGAAAGATCATATTGTACTGTACCTCTCTCATATAGTCTCCCACAGACATACTTATGTGCACAAATATACATTAATAGTATGTACATATTTAATGTCATGACATTTAATGCTTTCTTTCTTTTTTTTCCCTTCACTCTCACGTCAGGGCATTCTGTTTTTCGAACTGCTTTTACAAAAATATTCCTTTATGCCCATTCTTTAATACTTGTTCGCTTTGTATAGGGTTACTATGATTATTTTTTACAATTACCCATCACCAAAGCCTTCTTTTCCCATTACCGGAAAATAAGACACGGAATACATTGGAAAATATTAATCAATGTTGCGAAAAACTCAAGACATCGATGGTATATGGAGAAGCATTCATTACCATCCAAAATCCCGCGTTAACACATCGTCCCTCCCTAAAAATAATACCCTGGCCCACCCATAAACACATGAAATAAGTTTGGATGAATGATTATGTTAAAATAAAAAAAAACATTTAACATCAGAGAAATTCATTGTCTTTAAATCTTCTTTAAAAGCTGTTACATCATCTATTCATTGCCTGTGTGGCTTACAAAGCATTCAAAATCTTTGTAATATACCATTAAAAAAATACAATTTATGAGACAGTCAAAATAGTAATTTTCTGAAGTTCCTTCATTCTGCATATTACGTAACTGTCAGCGATAAGAAAGTGGGGCCCAGAATGGTAGAAGACAGGCAAAATTTGAGGGTTTATTATCCGTGGAAAATTTTACATATGTCTTGCGTTTCAATATATATATATATATATATATATATATATATATATATATATATATATATATATATATATATATATTTATATATATATATATATATATATATATATATATATATATATATATATATATATATATATATATATATATATATATATATATTTATATATATATATATATATATATATATATATATATATATATATATATATATATATATATATATATATATATTATATATATATATATATATATATATATATATATATATATATTTCAATACAACAGCAACAGCTACAGCTACATCTAGCACTACAACAGCAACAGGGACAACATCAACAACTATAATAATAATAATAATAATAATAATAATAATAATAATAATAATAATAATAATAAAAACCAAGGTGATCAGAAACGCCAATGGAGCAGACATTAAAGGGGAAACCAGGTCACGAAAATTGCACTTCGATGGTTATCAAGAACGATATTACTGATATTATCACTGAAAGTTCCTTAATGACCCCTGGCTAAAGAGAAGTTTTTCATGTCTGCTGATAAATGGCCTATTCAGGCACCGGAGAGAGAGAGAGAGAGAGAGAGAGAGAGAGAGAGAGAGAGAGAGAGAGATGCCCCCAGCATGAAATGCATCTCTCTCTCTCTGTCTCTGATGCTCTGTCTCTCTGAAATGGTTCTCTCTCTCTCTCTCTCTCTCTCTCTCTCTCTCTCTCTCTCTCTCTGTCTCTCTGAGCAAAAATGAGACCATTTTTCTGAAGTGGACTCTCTCTCTCTCTCTCTCTCTCTCTCTCTCTCTCTCTCTCTCTCTCTCTCTCTCTCTCTCTCTGAGCAAAAAAGAGACCACTTTGCTGAAATGGACCTCTCTCTCTCTCTCTCTCTCTCTCTCTCTCTCTCTCTCTCTCTCTCTCTCTCACTCAAAAAAAAAAAAAAAAACCACTTTCCTGAAATGGACCTCTCTCTCTCTCTCTCTCTCTCTCTCTCTCTCTCTCTCTCTCTCTCTCTCTCTCTCTCTCTCTCTCTCTCTGAGCAAAAAAGAGACCACTTTCCTGAAATGGACTTCTCTCTCTCTCTCTCTCTCTCTCTCTCTCTCTCTCTCTCTCTCTCTCTCTCTCTCTCTCTCTCTCTCTCTCTCTCTCTCTCTCTCTCTCTCTCCTGCGAGAGGAAAAAAGATAAATGGCCCAGTTTCCGTAATAGTTGTTCTCTCTCTCTCTCTCTCTCTCTCTCTCTCTCTCTCTCTCTCTCTCTCTCTCTCTCTCGCCACCCATGTGTGCTTTCCGATAAAGCGACGCTAACTGCAGCTTGCAAAAGGATGTAACGATGATGATAATAATTCTGATATGAAAGGGACTGAATCGCCCCGGATGAAGAAGAAGAAGAAGAAGAAGAAGAAGAAGAAGAAGAAGAAGAAGAAGAAACAGCCTCAAAAAAGGCAAACGAGAAAGCGAGAAAGGAAAGGAAGGAGGTGGGTGGAACAGAAGAACACACGGGATAAGAAACTAGGGGTAAGAAAGCGAAGAAGGAAAGGAGATGGGGGGAAGAAGAAGAAGAAGAAGAACACACGCGATAAGAAACTGGGGAAGAGGGTGACAAACGCCAATAATTATAGTGATGGTGCGGAGTTATGGAAGGGGATGAAATGCGTTTATGGCCGGAAATTCGGCGCTGGGATCCATCGAAGAGGCGGTTATCTCTCTCAGGGGCTGTTTCCACCGGAGTTCGCCCGGTGGCGCAAAACCACTTTATTGCCGACAAGTTTTTTTTGAGTGGGTAAAGTTCGCGTCTGGATAATCGTCATCTCTTATGTCAGACATATACTGATGTTCTCATGATAAACACGCTCATTTCCGTAACTGTCTATCTACCTGTGTAAAGAAAATTAGAGTTGATTTTTTCTTCTTTTTTTCAAAGAGTGAGATCTCTTCTTTCTGTATTTATCTTTACCTTTTCTTACTTCTTCCTAATGAGCACCATTCATATATTCCGCTGATATTTACATGAACTGGTGTCTTAGAAATTGATTAAAGTGAAGCTTGCTTACATTCCCCTGATAACTATATTAATTTGTGTCTTAGAAAGTTTATAAAGTGAAGCTTGCTTACATTCCCCTGATAACTATATTAATTTGTGTCTTAGAAGTTTTATAAAGTAAAGTTCCGCTGATAACTATATTAATTTGTGTCTTAGAAGTTGTATAAAGTGAAGCTTGCTTACATTCCCCTGGTAACTATATTAATTTGTGTCTTCGAAGTTTTATAAAGTGAAGCTTGCTTACATTCCCCTGATAACTATATTAATTTGTGTCTTAGAAAGTTTATAAAGTGAAGCTTGCCTACATTCCCCTGATAACTACATTAATTTGTGTCTTAGAAGTTTTATAAAGTGAAGCTTGCTTACATCCCCCTGATAACTATATTAATTTGTGTCTTCTAATGAAGCTTGCTGACATTCCAATGATAACTATATTAATTTGTGTCTTAGAAAGTTTATAAAGTGAAGCTTGCTTACATTCCGCTGATAACTATATTAATTTGTGTCTTAGAAAGTTTATAAAGTGAAGCTTGCTTACATTCCCCTGATAACTATATTAATTTGTGTATTAGAAATTTTATAAAGTGAAGCTTGCTGACATTCCAATGATAACTATATTAATTTGTGTCTTAGAAATTTTATAAAGTGAAGCTTGCTGACATTCCAATGATAACTATTAATTTGTGTCTTAGAAGTTTTATAAAGTGAAGCTTGCTTACATTCCCCTGATAACTATATTAATTTGTGTCTTAGAAATTTTATAAAGTGAAGCTTGCTGACATTCCAATGATAACTATATTAATTTGTGTCTTAGAAATTTTATAAAGTGAAGCTTGCTTACATTCCCCTGATAACTATATTAATTGGTGTCTTAGAAGTTTTATAAAGTGAAGCTTGCTGACATTCCAATGATAACTATATTAATTTGTGTCTTAGAAATTTTATAAAGTGAAGCTTGCTTACATTCCGCTGATAACTATATTAATTTGTGTCTTAGAAATTTTATAAAGTGAAGCTTGCTTACATTCCGCTGATAACTACATTAATTTGTGTCTTAGAAGTTTTATAAAGTGAAGCTTGCTTACATTCCGCTGATAACTACATTAATTTGTGTCTTAGAATTTTATAAAGCGAACTGCTTATATTCCCTATAACTATACTAATTTGTGTCTTAGAAATTTTATAAAGTGAAGCTTGCTTACATTCCCCTGATAATTATATTAATTTGTGTCTTAGAAATTTTATAAAGTGAAGCTTGTTTACATTCTGCTGATAATTATATGAACTGGTGCCTCAGGAATTTTATAAAGTGAAGCTTGCTTACACTCCGCTGATAATTATATTAATTAGTGTCCTAGGATTTTGGTTCTTTGGGAAGGACTTCATGAAGCGTTGTTACGCCCAAAATGGATAATAAAAACTGCAGCTCGTAAAATGGACAGAACTGGAGAAAAAAGGAATGCACCTGGATACACTTCCAGAGAGAGAGAGAGAGAGAGAGAGAGAGAGAGAGAGAGAGAGAGAGAGAGAGAGAGAGAGAGAGAGAGGGTTTAACAATGAAGGCTGTTTTTAGCAGAGCAGCTGCTGTTTCTAGGAACGGAAAGAATAGAAATGTTCCCGTAAAGGTCGGATCTAAAGAGTGCTAAAAATTTCAAAGGAAGGACTGTCACATCTAACAAGCGAAGTTCTTAAAAGAAGGATGTTGTCCTAGGCGACACACACACACACACACACACAAAGAGTTGGTGGATGCTGATTCTGGATGTGTGTGTGTGTGTGTGTGTGTGTGTGTTGGGAGCGATAGAAGAAATGAGATGATGTGACGGACCGTCTTTGTAAACACATCAGGAAGTAGAGGAACAGGTTATTATTATTATTATTATTATTATTATTATTATTATTATTATTATTATTATTATTATTATTATTATTATTATTCAGAAGATGAACTCTACTCATATGGAACGAGCCCACCAAAGGGGCCACTGACTTGAAATTCAAGCTTCCAAAGAATATTGTAAAAATTAAACAATAAGTAAACAAAAATGTAAGTTAAACATTAAAATACAAGTTGAACTGCATTAGGGTAGTAATGCGTCGCATCTTCGCTTGAACTTCTGAAGTTCCAACTGCCCGACATCCTCAGCAGTGAGGCTATTCCACAGTCCAACGGTGTGAGGAATAAAGGACCTGTGGAATTTGCAAGGTTTCCTTCTTGGCAAAGTGAAGCCGATTCGCGTTTCACATTCTTTGTGCGACATTCTTTATGCGTAACTCAGCAATTAAGAGAATTAGTATGTATACCACTATACATACTAATGAATTACTGGCACTGGTCCGCTGGTAAGGTGGCTAGCGTCGTGGGATCCTGCTCAGATGTCGCGAGTTCGCGCCTTCCCCCCCCGGGTGATGAGAATATCACTGGCTCTGTATCATGATCAGTTACTGCCGCAGTGCGGGGTCTGCTGCGGTAGGAGGTTGAAACCAACATTCTTTGGAAGGTTAAAGAGTTTCAAGTCAATGGACCCTTTGGTGGGCTTGTTCCACGTGAATGGGTTCCATCTAATAATAATAATAATAATAATAATAATAGTAATGAGGTGGAGAGTCCTAAAAAACTTAATAGTCAGTTATAATAATAATAATAATAATAATAATAATAATAATAATAATAATAATAATAATAATTGGAAGGACAGTCCTATAAAACTTAATAGTCAGTTATAATAATAATAATGATAATTTTAATAAAACTAACACTATAAAACTTAATAGTCAGTTATAATAATAATAATGATAATTTTAATAAAACTAACACTATCATTATCATCTATATCGTGTCATGATCATTTATATCGTTGAGTACAATCATGACGCTCGCAAGACATTTATCTCCCTCGCGTTCCAAAACGCATCAATCACATTTTCAAATCTCACGAGCAGAAAAACGGAATATCCGAATTCCTCGTCCATTCACAACCGCAACCGCAAGAAATGACTCATTCGTGTCGGGAATAGCGCTAATTGCGCACGGGAGAAATAAAAAAAAAAAGAGAGAGAGAGAGAGTCCGTTCGAATGGAAGATGAAATAAAAAAAAAAATGAGAGGAAAGATAACGGAAAATTTATTAGAAAATTCCTCCCGGAAAATAGCTCAAACGAGATCATTCCGGGAATAGAGATGAGGAAACGAAATAAAAGGACGAAGGTATTATTCGCTTTTCGGGAGGAATGTCGAAGGAAATGAAACCTCGCGTGAAGGGGAAACGTGAGGAAATTGGGTTTTTTTTTCATATACCTAAAATTAAATGAATATTCAAATACTAATGAAATAACGGTGTTTTAAACTTACGACCTGATATAATACAGTAGAACGTTTAAATGATTTATAAAACGTAGCAGATTGAAAAACCCCGAGAGATTGGCAAGGGAATGAAGGGAAGGAATCAGGTTATTGAAAAATATGAAAAATATGAATGCTACTAAGTTTGACTTGGCGCATTTTTGAGGGAAAGCTTTTGACGGAGGGCAGTGGATGTTAAGATATGATAAAAAGAGAGAAAATAGAAAAATTTACAAATAGATAGGATGAATATAGGAAACGAAGAGAGAAGATAAACGTAAATGAAACTGGTCTGGATAAATTGGAAGATGTAAATCAGATGAACGGATGACAAGGTAAATGATTGTGCACAAATATGCATCCTCTATCACGCGCACACAATTGTAGATTGTTATTGATAACGACGTAGATTCATTTAAAATATTACCTGTCTCCGCTCCAGCAAGAACAATATTCTTATAATCTAAATACATTGTGGAAATTCACCATCAAGTAGTTAAAAAATTAATTAGCAAATCTCTGGAGGTTTGCTTTGTAGCTCTACAGAAGCCATTATTGCTCATTGTAGATAACACCAGTGCGCTAAGGTCTGAATAGAGTAGAATAGAATATAGGATTTAGGCCAAAGTCCAAGCGCTGGGACATACGAGGTCATCCAGCGCTGAAATGGAAATTGAGAGCAAAAAGGTTTGAAAGGTGTAACAGGAGGAAAACCTCGCAACTGCACTATAAATCCAATTGTTAGGAGAGGGTGGAAAGTTAGATGGAAGAAAGGGAATATGAACGGAGGTAAAGTAAAAGAAACGAAAGGGGCTGCAGCTAGGGGCCGAAGGGAGGAACGCTGCAAAGAGCCTTATGTCATGCCTACAGTGCGCCGCATGAGGTGCACTGACGGCGATGAAAGTTTCAGATTGCACAAGACGCCAGTCCTTTTTTCCATATCATCATAGACCAGCATGATAGATGATAAAACACTTTATATATGAATCTAAAAAATTATAAAACACTTTATAATATGAAAAAATCTAAAAAAATTATAAAACACTAAAACACTTCATATATGAATCTAGAAAAATTATAAAACACTTTATATAGGAATCTAGAAAAAATTATAAAACACTTTATATAGGAATCTAGAAAAAATTATAAAACACTTTATATATGAATCTAAAAAAATTATAAAACATTTTATATATGAATCTAGAAAAAATTATAAAATACTTTATATATGAATCTAGAAAAAATGATAAAATACTTTATATATGAATCTAGAAAAAAATTATAAAACACTTTATTTATGAATCTTGAAAAATTATCCTTTATATATGAATCTAGAAAAAAATGATAAAACATTTTATATATGAATCTAGAAAAAATGATAAAATACTTTATATATGAATCTAGAAAAATTATAAAACACTTTACATACTAATCTGGAAAAAAATATAAAACACTTTATATATGAATCTAGAAAAATGATCCTTTATATATGAAAAAAAAATGATAAAACATTTTATATATGAATCTAGAAAAATTATAAAATACTTTATATATGATAAAAAATTATAAAACACTTTACATATAATCTGAAAAATTATAAAACACTTTATATATGAAAAAAAATAATAAAACACTTTATATATGAATCTAGAAAAATTATAAAACACTTTATATATGAAAATATAAAAAACACTTTATAAAAAATCTTTAAAACACTATATGTGAATCATCACAGAAAAAAATTATAAAACACTTTATATAGGAATCTAGAAAAAATGATAAAACACTTTATATAGGAATCTAGGAAAAAAATTATAAAACACTTTATATACGAATATAGAAAAAAGTGATAAAACACTTTATATATGGATATAGAAAAATAATAAAACATTTTATATATGAATCTAGAAAAAAATAAAAAACTTTATATATGAATTTATAAAAAAAATAATAAAACACTTTATACATGAATCTAGAAAAAAGTATAAAAACTTTATACATCAGTCTAGAAAAAAAGTGATAAACCAACCATCAAAAATGAGAAAAAGACACCTCTTAAAATCCTGGAAATTGCAAAAACCTTCCTTTTTTGGAAAGCAGGGGGAAAATGGCGAAGAGAAAAAAAAAAAAGGCGTAATCTTTGCGTGAAAGCTAAAGGAAGATGAGTTCTTGCTACCCACATCTCCTTTCCATAATATTGCGAGAGAGAGAGAGAGAGAGAGAGAGAG
>NC_089756.1:32038761-32058761 GCF_040412425.1 Macrobrachium rosenbergii | reverse complement strand
GAAAGCAGGATTTCTCATCAAACAGATATTCCATAAGTTTACAATACGAAGTATTCCAAATGAATGTGAAAAACAATTCTGTGGAGACAAGTTTTCCCATTAACAGTATTTCAAGAAAAGACACGAATAATTTTTTTTCTTTTTTTTTTGTAAATGTGACTTTGATGATTTCTTGAAACTAAACACAGATTTTTCAAGACTGTCTTGAGTTTGAAGCCTTCTAAATTCTTTGGAAACACTCGTGATTTTGAAGCTTTCTAAATTCTTCGAGAACACTTTTGATTTTGAAGCTTTCTAAATTCTTTCGAACACTCTTGCTTTTGAAGCTTTCTAAATTCTTTGGGAACACTCCTGATTGTAAAGCTTTCTAAATTCTTTGGGAACACTGATTTTGAAGATTTCTAAATTCTTTGAGAACACCCTTGATTTTTGAAGCTTTCTAAATTCTTTGGGAACAATGATTTTAAAAGCTTTCTAAATTCTTTGAGAACACTTTTGATTTTGAAGCTTTCTAAATTCTTTGAGAACACCTGACTTTGAAGCTTTCTAAATTCTTTGGGAACAATCTTGATTCTGAAGCTTTCTAAATTCTTTGAGAACACTTGATTTTCAAGCTTTCTCAACTGTTTGGGAACACTCCTGCTTCTGAAGCTTTCTAAATTCTTTGGGAATACTCGTTTTCAAAGCTTTCTAAATTCTTTGGAAACACTCTTGATTTTGAAGCTTTCTGAATTCTCTGAGGACACTGATTTTGAAGCTTTCTAAATTCTTTGAGAACACTCTTGATTTTGAACCTTTCTAAATTCTTTGTGAACACTGATTTTGAAGCTTTCTAATTCGTTGTTAACACTCTTGTTTTTGAAGCGTTCTAAATTCATTACAAACCGCCCTCCACCCACCCCCACCAAAAAAGGAGAAAATTTTAACTAAAATTCTGATCGCTACCCGCATGTGTCTGGCTGCAAAAATGAATCAGTTAAATTCTTGCACCGCCCCTTCGTTGTGACACTATTTTTTTTGCGCAGTGAATCCACTTCTTTTGCATTCATGCTAAAAACAACAGTCTTTTATCCGTTAGTCCAATTTCCCCTTCACTCTTTCTTGCGCTAAATAAATATGTCAAACTAATTTCCTTCTCAGCTGTACCAGATATCCCAACGTTGTTGTATCTTCTTCTCTTACTGTTATCTACCTCACTATTCTATTTTATCGTCTGTTCCCTACAGTGCACGTTTTTTTAATTAATCTCAAATTGAGATATATATTTATATGTATATGCCTATGTATATATATATATATATATATATATATATATATATATATATATATATATATATATATATATATATATATATCATATATATGTATGTATTATATATTATATAATTATATACACACATACATACATACATATTACCAGGAGCACGCAAAAAGAAATCATAATTTAAATACTTCCTCCACCAATGCAACATCACCTACATTAATGAGACCACGCAGAGTTTTATTTGACATTTCTCTACCGGCTTTCGTCTCCCCATCCCACCTATTTAGCCTTATCCATGTTAAAAGAGACACATGCACACGTCAAACACATCTTCTAATGGTTCCATCAAAGCGAAGAGCGAACACAATTGGTCACCAACCATATCCCCATAACATCCCGCCATCCTTTCCACTCCGATGAAAACAAAACTGGCGCGTCTGGGATTCCTTTCGGTCGGCGAACACAAAGACCGAAATACAAGAGACGTGAAAGTAAGCAAGCCGGTGAAAACAGCAGAAAAAGAAGCGTCAAACAACCGCTGTCTTGTCATTCTCGTTTACTTTTCCAACCGATTCCCAGCGAGTTGAAAATGCGACATGGAAAATCCACTTGTTTCCCCGACTGGAAAATATGTCGTCTGGAGGCCGTCGATATGATGCATCATCTTCCGCAATAACAGTTGAGACAAGGCACTTAGATACTACTTGACGTCAAAAATTCACCCACGGGAGCTTTATGAGAGTACATCATGCGAGGGAGCTCTCCGGAGCGAGAAAATACAATTGCAACGAAAATAGTACGTTGGTAAATATAATTTTTATCTTTAACTGTACTGGGAATAAGGGTGAGATTCAAAAATAATAATAAATAATAATAATAATAATAATAATAATAATAATAATAATAATAATAATAATAATAATTTCACACATGGGAGCTTTATGAGAGTACATCATGCGAGGGAGCTCTCCGGAGCGTGAAAATACAATTGCAACGAAAATAGTACGTTGGTAAATATAATTTTTATCTTTAACTGTGTTAGGATTAAGAGTGAGATTCAAAAATAATAAGAGTTATTATTATTATTATTATTATTATTATTATTATTATTATTATTATTATTATTAGAAATTCGTCATGCAAAGAACAAAGAACAAGGATGTAATAATAATAATAATAATAATAATAATAATAATAATAATAATAATAATAATAATTAGTAACTATTATTATTATTATTATTATTATTATTATTATTATTATTATTATTATTATTATCAAAAAAACATTCCTCGCGCCAAGAACAAGATTGTAACATATAATAAGACTACCGTCATTGCTATATCTTTTACCTCCATATCTTAAGATAAAAAAAATATGTCAAGATCGGCCTATAGACCCAAATTCCGATGAACGAAAAATCTTCAGACGTTTTCTCCTCATAAAGCCATCACTTACGTTCAGTTATACCTGCGCAGTTAGGCCTGTGCGGGCAAAACTGAACGTTAATGGGTTCAGTTTTGCCTGTTGGTGGGTTCAGTTTTGCCCGCACAGGCATAACTGCGCAGGTATAACTGAACGTTAGTGGGTTCAGTTCTGCATGTTGGTGGGTTCAGTTTTGCCTGCACATCGGGCACAACTGCGCAGGTGTAACTGAACGTTAGTGGGTTCAGTTTTGCCTGCACAGGCCGACTGTGCAGGCATGACTGCGCAGGTATAACTGAGCGTTAGTCGCGCCTTTGAACGGGTCTCCTTAAACTGAATAAGTGATGAGAGAGGATGATAAAGGAAATAACCATATAAATAACAAAATGAACAGAAGATTGATAAGCTTCAATTTGTTGACTGCTGATTGGAAAAGGGTGGAGTAGTACTAACCGAACGATAGAACTCATTTGCATTCACTTATAGGGGCGTTTTCCCTTCTTCACTTTAATACCTCGTTCTCTCTGGATACTTTCCTAAATTCCTTAACTGCTCTCTGCCAAGCTCAGTTACAGAAATTTAATATAGCAAGGAAAGACAAATAGTCATAAATATATCTATAGAAGATTATGTTCTGCAATGCTTTACTACCCTAATACTATTCTTCTCGCATTTTGATACATTTTTATCCATTTATCTACCTGCTAATTTATTTTTTTCTTTTTAATAAGTGGGATGTCTTCTTTCTGTATTGCCCTGTACTTCCTCTTACTTCTTCCTAATGAACACCTCAACATTCTTTGGAAGCTTGAATTTCAAGTCAATGGCCCCTGTGGTGGGCTTGTTCCGTATGAATAGGTTCCACCTACTGAATAATAATAATAATAATGATAATAATAATAATAATAATAATAATAATAATAATAATAATAATAATAATAATAAACACGACAAATATCACTAACGAACTGAGATTTCATCTCGTGAAAAGATGACATACACAAATACTTCCTCAGAGCTGACAGATTTGATCTTCGTATTGAAAATACCTCCTAAGATCTCCCTACAGGAAAACGACGCGTATTTCTTCTAATGATCAAAAGGCCTCCTCCTCCTCCTCCTCCTCCTCCTCCTCCTCCTCCTCCTCCTCCTCCTCCTCCTCCTCCTCCTCCTCTCAAGATCTCTACAGCATCAAAGTCCCGTGCGAGAAGCATCATCGGGTCGTTTGTCATCATTACATCTCTGGCGATCTCATTTATCAAAGTTCCCTACTTGAGACTCTCTCTTACAGGGTAGATAACGCTGTTTCTCGTAGTTGTCTGATACAGGGAGTTCCTACTGATATTTTGGCATGGGGGCTTTGAACGAAAAAGGACACAATATAGGATTTAGGCCAAAGACCAAGCGCTGGGACCTACGAGGTCATTACAGCGCTGGCACGGAAATTGAGAGTAGAGGAAGGTTTGAAAAGTGTAACAGAAGGAAAACTATGCAGTTGCATTATGACTCAATTGTTAGGAGAGGGTGGAAGGGAAGATGGAAGAAAGAGAATATGAACGGAGGTACAGTGAAAGGAATGAATGGGGTTGCAGATAGGGCCCGAAGGGACGCTGCAAATAGCCTTAAGTAATGCCTACAGTGCACCCAATGAGATGCACTGACGGCACTACCCACCTACGGAAGGTAAGGGGGCTTCGGGTAATTGTCTGATGAAGAATCTTACTGAAACGGTCAGATAAAGTATATTGAAGTGGGAGCTTAATAAGTATATTGAAGTGGGCGTTTAATAAGTATGTTGAAGTGGGCGTTTAACGAAGGGGTTTTCAAGTGACGGATAAAAGATTTCAATGTAACCACGACGTTGAATAAATTATGGTAAATTATAAAAAGCGATTTGCTGGCAAATGTATTATTAAGCCTTTCACAGGTTTTTTTATTTTAATGACTGATCTTCTATAAAAACAGAACATGTTTGATAACAGAGGTTTCCATTAATTGATTAGCGTTTGTAAGTATGTTGAAGTGAGCGTTTAACGAACGTCAGCTCTCAGGTAACGGTTTGATAATATAGAAAGTCTATGTACCTGTTTAAGACAACAGCTTCAGACAGAATTTTGAATAAGTACTTTCATTACAAAAATTCTATGTAAACTACATCAAAATCTCAGGTAATGTTTTGACAATATAGAAAGTCTCTCTCTCTCTCTCTCTCTCTCTCTCTCAGAATTTCTGAATCTCTCTCATTACTCTATATAAACTACATCAAAATATATATATATATATATATATATATATATATATATATATATATATATATATATATATATATATATATATATATATATGTATATATATATATATATTTATATATATATATATATACTTATATAAATATATATACATATATATATATATATATATATATATATATATATATATATATATATATATATATAAACATATATAAGTATACACATAAAACCTCCCTTCTCATTACGCTCTTCAAAGCCAATTTCATTTCACATGACCGACCTTCCTTATTAACGAGTCAAAGCAATCTTATCTCGACCTCATCAACACCCTATGCGACGAAGATCCATCTTCCTGGCGCAGTTAATTAGGATATATTATAAACAAGATCAAGTTAATCTTTTCCCAAATTTGCTCCGTCACACGAACCCTCATTAGCCTGGATACTTTCTGAAAGACGACATGATTATAAGTCTTGAGTATAAAGGGAATTACAGAAGGGATTAAAAAGGAAGTGCAGTGTAGATATTTTTTTAACCCTTGAGTATAAAAGGAATTACAAAGGGATTAAAAATTGAAGTGCAGTGTAGACATTTTTTAACTCTTGACTATAAAGGGAATTACAAAGGGATTAAAAAGGAAGTTCAGTGTAGATATTTATTTAACTCTTGAGAATAAAGAGAACTACAAAGGGAATAAAAAAGGAAGTGCAGTGTAGACATTTTTTTAACTCTTGAGTATATAAAGGGAATCACAAGGAGATTTAAAATGGAAGTGCAGTGTAAATATTTTCTTAACTCTTGAGTATAAAGGGAATTACAAGGGGATTAAAAAAGGAAGTGCAGTGTAGACATTTTTTAACTCTTGAGTATAAAGGGAATTACGAGGGGATTAAAAAGGGATTAAAAAGGAAGTGCAGAGTAGACATTTGTTTAAATTCTTGAGTATAAAGGGAATTACAAAGGGATCAAAAAAAGAAGTGCAATGTAGACATTTTTTAATTCTTGATTATAAAGGGAATTACGAAGAGATTATAAAGGAAATGCAGAGTAGACATTTTTTAAAATTCTTTAGTATAAAGGGAATTATAAAGGGATCAAAAAAAGAAGTGCAATGTAGACATTTTTTAATTCTTGAATATAAAGGGAATTACGAAGGGATTAAAAAGGATGTGCAGTGTAGACATTTTTTTAAATCTTGAGTATAAAGGGAATTACAAAGGGATTAAAAAAGGGAGTGCAGTGCAGACATTTTTTTTTACTCTTGAGCTTAAAGGGAATTACACTCTACACTATAACAATGGTTAAAAAATCAACTGTTATATACAGGAACAAGGGTTACTAACAATGTCAGAGCAAGGAAATCATAAATCCTTCATCCTAGCAAATGTCAAAGGGAACTCCTTGTCTGAGAATAGATCACAAGCTTTGACTAATACTGCTTTAATCTTTTTCTGTTGTTCAACTCCCTTCCTTGCATTGCTGATCACACTTACTGTAATACTACTGTAACGCTATACACCTGTATATATATTTTAGGATTTAACACTATTTTTGTTTATGTATGCATATAATCATCCATTTTTTCTTCACCTCCATTCATTTGTTTTGATTTGTTCCTCTCTCTGTTCAGTGTTTCACTTTTTCCATAAACGGTGATTCTGTTCTCTGTGGAACCTTGTATCGAAAAACAAGTGACCTCTTTATACTGTTTCGTACGGATGTGTCCACATTTTAAACAATAATAATATATAATAATAATACTGGCGGAACAAATCCACATTTATGAACTGGTACGTATATTTAAAAATAAATCTCTGCAGAGAGCCTTCGGGAATCTATTCAATTCTCGTTTTCAATCTCATTGAAATGGGGAATCGAACAGATTACCTAAATCTCTCTGTACAGATTTATTTTTAAACATACGTACCCATTCATAACTGTGGATTTGTTTCTCCATTTCAAGACTCATGCTACTATGACTATTTTTTAGATAATAATAATAATAATAATAATAATAATAATAATAATAATAATAATAATAATAATAATAATAATACTATTGAAAGAAATCGCTGCATCAGCTGCATTGATCTTCAATAGAGTCTTCTCTATTTTCCCCATAACAGTTTTTTTCTCTGTTACTGCAACTGGCGAGTAACAGAGAGAAAAACTGCTATAAGGAAAATAGAGAGAAGACTCTATGCAAGATCAATGCAGCTGATGCAGCGATTTCTTTCAACAGTCCTTGTCTGAAAGAGGGTCTCTTACCAAAATAATATTAATAATAATAATAATAATAATAATAATAATAATAATAATAATAATAATAATAATAATAATAATAATAATAATAATAATATGACCCACATATCTGAGACTTTGCCTTCTTTATTTCCGTATCTTTCCTCTCTGGCATTAAGCATCAATTCTTTATCCCACAACAAGGCCTTTCGTTCCCTAAGACCTGGCCGGTAAATCCTGGTTTTTCGTGATTCTTTTCCAAAGACCTTTCACGTAGCTCATCAATCACTACATGAAACTACAACGGGCTCAGAACTGATCCTTGATGCTATTCAGCCTTTATCTCAAATGGTTCTATGTCTTCTAACGTTTAGTTTTTGTGTGGGTGCATTTTTTTCCTGTCGTTTCCATTACACGAAATCGTTTTCACTTTGATTATACTTTTGAGAATTACTTGTTTTTTTCTTGAATATACTTTTGAGAATTACGTCTTTATTTTTTTTTTTTTTTTTTTTTACATTTCTATTACGTGAAATCGTTTCCACATTGATTGTACTGTCGAGTATTATCTGTTTTTAAAGTTTTTTTTTTTTTTGTCATTTCCATTACGTGAAATCGCGTTCACTTTGATTATCCTTTTGAGAATTTTTTGTTTGTAAAGACACTAACGTACCTTAAAAAAGATTCAGTCCTAAGCATTATTCAAAGCACTAATAAAAATAAGGTAGATCTTCATTTCCCCAGAAACCAGACATATTTCCGCCTCGCGCTTTGAAATGAACGAAAAATCCTTTTTTCGAACCATAATGCTCAACTCTATCACATGATTTTGTGATTACTGTTTCCAGTCAAGTATCGCTCCCCTTGATTTGCAATTCGCGACGCCTGGAGGGTCGTCATTAAATGTAACAAGTCGTGTGCTATGACGAGAAAGTTCTTTCATTTACGTCTGAGTGTTTGAACTGTTTCTCAATACGGCTCCGTCAGTGTGATGGATGTAAATGTGAAGAATTTTTTCAGAGCCACCAAGTGGATATTCAGGATATAACTCCTGACAGAAATATATAACCTTGAGGGATGTAAATGTGAGGAATTTTTTGAGAACCACCAGGTGAATATTCAGGATATAACTCCTGAAAGAAATACATAGCCTTGAAGGATATAAATGTGAAGAATATTTTGAGAACCACCAAGTGGTTATTCAGGATATAACTCCTGAAAAAATATATAGCCTTGAAGGCTGTAAATGCGAGGAATTTTTTGAAAACCACCAGGTGAATATTCAGGATATAACTCCTGAAAGAAATATATAGCCTTGAAGGATATAAATGTGAAGAATATTTTGAGAACCACCAAGTGGATATTCAGGATATAACTCCTGAAAAAATATATAGCCTTGAAGGCTGTAAATGTGAGGAGTTTTTTCAGAACCACCAAGTGGATATTCAGGATATAACTCCTGAAAGAAATATATAACCTTGAAGGATGTAAATGTGAGAATTTTTTTAGAACCACCAAGTGGATATTCAGGATATAACTCCTGAAAGAAATATATAGCCTTGAAGGTTGTAAATGTGAGGAATTTTTTGAAAACCACCAAGTGGATATTCAGGATATAACTCCTGATAGAAATATATAGCCTTGAAGGATGTAAATGTGAGAATTTTTTGAGAACCACCAAGTGGATATTCAGGATATAACTCCTGAAAGAAATATATAACCTTGAAGGATGTAAATGTGAGAATTTTTTTTAGAACCACCAAGTATATATTCAGGATATAACTCCTGACAGAAATTTATAACCTTGAGGGATGTAAATGTGAAGAGCTTTTTGAGAACCACCAAGTGGATATTCAGGATATAACTCCTGAAAGAAATATATAACTTGAAGGATGTAAATGTGAGAATTTTTTTTAGAACCACCAAGTGGATATTCAGGATATAACTCCTGAAAAAAATATATAGCCTTGAAGGTTGTAAATGTGAGGAATTTTTTGAAAACCACCAAGTGGATATTCAGGATATAACTCCTGATAGAAATATATAGCCTTGAAGGATGTAAATGTGAGAATTTTTTTCAGAACCACCAAGTATATATTCAGGATACACCTCCGGAAAAGAGTATATAGACCTGATAATGTTCCAACAAAGAACTGATGATTAAATTGCATTACTATAATGTCTTCTGTCACAGTAGAGAAACATTACTCCTAATGTTACATAAGGTTAATTTCCTGCCACTTTAGCTGTCAATAGAGCTGCATGAAATGTAGTAATTGGAAAGACGAGAGCTTTCATCGAGAATAACTTGTAATTATATTATACTATTGAAATGACTCCAATGTTATCAACACCTACACTCGACATCAGCCATTGACATGGACCCATGATTTTAATATTATTAATTCTAAGACTAGCAGAAACTGTTAATTAACTAAGAGAAATTATTAATTCTAAGACTATTGTTAATTCTAAGACTAACAGAAATTGTTAATTAACTAACAAATTATTAATTATAAGACTAAGGGATATTGTTAATTATAAGAACAACAACCAATCAGTTGTTGAATTCCCTTGTACACTCTACATGAAGTCAATAAATTATTGATTCTAAGACTATTGTTAATTCTAAGACTAACAGAAATTGTTAATCAACTAAAAGAAGTTACTAATTCTAAGACTAACAGATATTGTTAATTATAGGAATAACAAAAAATCAGTTGCTGAATCCCTTTGTACAACTCTACATGAAGTCAATAATATGGGAACATTATTTTAATATTAATTCTAAGACTAACAGAAATTGTTAATTAACTAACAAATGATTAATTCTAAGACTAAAATGTGTTGGTAATTATAGGAATAACAAAAAATCAATTGCTGAATTCCTTTGCATAACAACCATAATCATGAACACATACAAGGGTAGCGTCACATCAAGCGATAAATGGTCAATATTAAATTTAAATTTCATAGCTATGACGCAGCATTTTTATATTGCACCAAATATCCTGCAGTATTCCGTTCCTCTTTAATAAGTTGAAAGCCGACATTCTTAGTGGTAAAGCCTTTTCTACAGATTAATTTTAAAGGTTATATAATATATCTCTTGGATAATCTTCTATAATTTCACTGAATATCATGTCATTTTTATATTTCACCAAATATCATGCAGTATTCCATTCCTATTTAATATGTTAAAAACCGACATTCTTAGTGGTAAAGCCTTTTCCGATGATTAATTTTAAAAGTTAATATATTACACCTACTGCATAATCTTCTATGATTTCACTGAGTATCTTTAGAGCCCTTTATTCACATTTCCAAAGAGTGAACCAGATAGCTCTGGAATAGACCTTTGCTGACCTAACATTCCCCTCGAGACGCGTCCCAGTCCTTGTAGGGGGCTGCGAGTGACAAGAAGTATCACTGAAACGCCATTTGCAGATGAGAGTGGAGTCTCCTGTTCTCTCTCTCTCTCTCTCTCTCTCTCTCTCTCTCTCTCTCTCTCTCTCTCTCTCTCTCTCTCTCCAGAGATAGTGTTATATAATCCTGGGAAAACGCAGTGAGCGATAAACGCAGTGAGAGATTGGCGCAATGAGGGAGTTGCTTATAGGATTGTTTTATGAATATATCACTTCAAGTGATTTTACCTATTTATGTGTTCTTCTTTTTGGGTTTTATGCAGAGGAATCCAGTAACTCATTTTTTGTTACTCTTATAATTAACAATATCTGTTCGTCTTAGAATTAATAATTTCTGTTAGTTAATTTACAATTTCTGTTAGTCTTAGAATTAACAATATTAAAATCTTGGGCCCATGTCAATCATTTCATGTTGAGAGCACAAAGGAATCCAGCAACTAATTTTTTGTTACTCTTATAATTAACAATATCTGTTCTTCTTACAATTAATCACTTCTTTTAATTAATTAATTTCAGTTATTCTTAGAATTAACAATATTAAAATCATGGGCACATGCCACTGACTTCATGTAATATATAGGTTTTGATTCCTGGGCCCATGTCATTGATTTCATGTAATGCATAGGTTTTGATTCCATTAATTTCCATTTTACAGCATAATTACAAGTGATTCTCGATTACAGTTCTTGTCTTTCCTATATAGTAGATTCCATGCATATACTAATATGCTGAATATACTACAGAAGAATATAATGAGAGGTAGTACTTCCAAGACAAAAAAATGTCAGCGTTTCAAAACTTTAGTAGATATTTTGACTTGTTAGCCATGAAAAGAGAGAGAGAGAGAGAGAGAGAGAGAGAGAGAGAGAGAGAGAGAGAGAGAGAGAGAGAGAGAAAGGAGTACTGTCTCATACGTCTCATCAACTTCAAAGGTGGCCAACAAACCTCTCCTAACAATTGATTCATAGTGCAACTGCTTTGAGGTTTTCCTCCTGTTACACCTTTCAGACCTTTTTACAGTCAATTTCAATCTCAGCGCTTTGGCCTAAATTCTATATTCTATTCTATTCAGAATTCTCTCTCTCTCTCTCTCTCTCTCTCTCTCTCTCTCTCTCTCTCTCTCTCTCTCTCTCTCTCTCTCTCTCTCTCTCTCTCTCTGTATGAATGTCCCAGTGGTAAAATTTATGGAAATCCTCATGCGTCCACAAAAGAACACGTATAAAGCTGATATAAATAAATCCTTTTGAATCCGGGACTCAGTGTATCTAATTATAGCCGCTGATTTTCAACGTAAAAATATATTGTTTATCACTAGACTTGGAAAGCAGCCAAAATGCATCATTTGACTCCACAAAGGGGGATAAATCGATAGAATACTTTATGATATGCTGAAAAGAATAGCCCTTATATATGTATATATAAATATACATATAAATATATATATACATACAGTATATATATTTATATATGTATATATAAATATATGTACAAATAAATATATATACATACAGTATATACATTTATATATGTATATATATATATAAAAATATATATACAAATATATATATATATATATATATATATATATATATATATATATATATATATATATATATGTATATATATATATATACACACACACACATCTCAATTATATTCTGTGACAGCTTTCCTCTACATAAACAAATCTAAACAAAAAGTCGGAAGTTCTTCAGAAAGGGCAGATAAGACGATATATAATTAATATATGGGAATCAGCCGATAAAAAGGTTGGCAAAAGTGAGGAACTTTTTCTGGAGATGAATTAAAATCATATTATAAAAATGGGGGAAGTTGTAATCACAGAAGTCCATGTAGATTTTTTTGTTTTGCTTTTTGCCATGGCTGCACGCTGATTTGACAGGAGGAGGAGGAGGAGGAGGAGGAGGAGGAGGAGGAGGAGGAGGAGAAGGAGGGGGGGGGAAGGGGTATTTGAACCGGATGACATTACTTTATTTTGCTCACATCCAAATTCTTTAGGTTAAAATCATTTACCTTCTGTAGCCTTTCAGAATCAACCTAACCTAACCTAACCTAACCTAACCTACGGGCATGGCAAAATAAACCGGGCACACATCTCAGGAATTTGCGACGGGGACGTATTATCTGACGTGAAAAGTTCCTCATTGCACATTTGTTGTCTGCGAAGTAATTACGTAGAGAGAGCGTTTTTAAAGCGTTGTCGATTTTACTAAAACGATCACGTGTTGCAAACCTTTAATTAAGTGATTTTACTCTTGTCATTATTCTCTGGTCGCTCTTGCACACAATACAATTCACGTGTTGTACTTCGGAATCCGACCTGAAACAACTGACTCGGTTTAGACTGGTGAAGGTTTAGTTTATTTATTACCTTTTCCTACAACTTTCTCCCTGTCTCTGTGAGTGTGTGTTTGTGTGTGTGTTAATGCATTAACATACAGAAAACAAGAGTTTTGTGGTCAAGAAAAAGAGAAAGAAGAAGAGATAGAAAGAAAGGAAGCAAAGAAGGAAGGAAGGAAGAAAGAAAGGAAGAAAGGGAAAGTCGACGGACAACTAACACCAAGGTCGGAACAGTCAGATTAATAATAATAATAATAATAATAATAATAATAATAATAATAATAATAATAATAATAATAATAATAATAATAATATCAAAAACAGAAAAGAAAAACCTTAATTCTGTTATCAATGAAAAAGGAAAAAGTCAGATTAATAATAATAATAATAATAATAATAATAATAATAATAATAATAATAATAATAATAAAATATCAAGAACAAAAAGGAAAACCTTAATTCTGCCAACAATGAAAAACGAAACAGTCAGATTAATAATAATAATAATAATAATAATAATAATAATAATAATAATAATAACATCAAGAACAACAAAGGAAAACCTGAAATCTGCCAACAATGAAATATGATAAAGTCAAATTAACAATAATAATAATAATAATAATAATAATAATAATAATAATAATAACAATAATAAAAAAACGCAGAAAAGGTATCCTGTTCTCAAGAAGAAGAACCACTACCCTCGGAGTTCCGCGTTGTCAAGATTAATGACTCGGAGGTTTAAGCAAAGGGTCTGTCCGAGGCCATTCCCCTCCGACGCAGATGTTGAGGTCACGTTCGGACAGGGAAAGTGATTAATGGTTCTCGGGGCTCTACAGTACCACACACGGCTGGGAGACGAGACAGGAACTGGATGGACGTATAACGAGGAGGATACGGTACAGACAGGGGGAGAAAGATCAGACAGGTTGAATGAGACGGAAGAAAAGAATATACAATTTAGGGGCCATGATGAGGCATTCGCCTCTGACAGGAAAATTGAGAGTAAGAGATGAGAGATAAGAGAGGAACGGGAAGAACATAACGAGGAGGATATGGTATAGATAGGGGGAAAAGATGGGAAAACCTTTAGCAATTGCACTATGAAACAATTGTTAGAAGAGGGTGGAAAGTAAGACGGAAGAAGAATATGGATGGAGTTACAGTTAAAGAAATGAAAGGGGTTGCATGTATGTGTGTATGTGTATATATATATATATATATATATATATATATATATATATATATATATATATATATATATATATATATATATATATATATATATATATATATATCTACACACGCATACACGTGCACAGTTCAAAGAAATACACGTACCGGTCCCATCGTCGTCCGAGACAAAAGGGAGTTAAAGGTTACGGAAACATCCAAATCCCAAAATGCCTGAAATATTGCAAATAGGAATTCCACCTACGACATAAACTACAGATGTGTTCAGTTCAGGCGAAGTGAGAACAACTAAAGAAGAATAAAGGGCGACCGAACAACGAAGAAGAAGTGGAAGAATAAAAAGTCTGAGAAACAAATGAAAAACAACAAATGAACAAGTAAAATACGCGCCGAAGTTTCTTTGGCGCAATCGAGTTTTCTGTACAGCGTACAATGCTGTATGAAACTCTCCGCCACGGCCCATGAAACTTTCAATCACTTCCCGGTGGTGGCCTGTGTTGTTGGCACCTGTAGCGGCACCAGACGCACGGTCACTGCTAACTTTTAACTTTAAATAAAATAAAAACTGCTGAGGTTTGAGGGCTGCAATTTGGTATGTTCGATGACTGGAGGGTGGATGATCAACATGTCAATTTGTAGCCCTCTAGCCTCGGTAGTTTTTAAGATCTGGGGGCGGACAAAAAATGTGCGGACGGACAGACAAAGCCATCTCAATGGTTTTCTTTTACAGAAAACTAAAAAGGTGAATATTTTAGACTAGTGTTTTATTTTCTTGTTAACATTAGGTATACGTTAAATTATTATTATTATTATTATTATTATTATTATTATTATTATTATTATTATTATTATTATTATTATGCAGAAGATGAACCCTATTCATATGGAACAAGCCCACCACTGGGGCCACTGACTCGAAATTCAAGCTTCCAAAGAATATTAATGTTCATTAAAAAGTAGTAACAGAAAGCAATGACAAATACAGAAAGAAGAGATCACTCATTAAAAAGCAAAAGTGAATTAACAAATCAATAAATAAATGGAAGAAAAATGTAAGTAAACTGTAAAAATAACATGAGATTTGTATTAGGGTAGTAATGAGTTGGATCCTCGCTTCAACTCTGACGTTCCCAGAGGACATCGTGCAGTTGGAACTTCAAAAGTTCAAGCGAGGATGCGAGGCATTACTCCCCTCATACTATTCTCCTTGCATTCTAATACATTTTTATCTATTTATCAATTTATTAATTTTCTTGATAAGTAAGATATCATCTTTCTGTATTTCCCTTTACTTCCTCTTACTTCTTCCTAATGAACACCATGTTCAATGGAAGCTTGAGTTTCAAGTCAATAGGGTTCATCTTCTGAATCATAATGATAATAATAATAAATAATCAAACCCTCGATCTAGCTGATGTAAACAGATTGGGAGTACACTATGAACGGTTGTGCTCGATAGAGCCATTCGTTATATTTAAGAGCCCAGCTATAACCGTTTCATCAGTTACTGCATATTCAAACATCGTCTAATCAGAATAGGTATAATCAAAACTTTGGACAGAGTCGTAACTGTCTAATCAGATCGGGGAGCCCAGTCGTAAAGTTTTTTTTTTTTTTCTATTCAGAATTGGCGAAGTTCTGACTGCTGCCTGATCGGTACGGGCACAGTAATGCTGTCTGAATCGTTCATAACTTTGTCTAACTTTGTCTACTCCATTTAGACTTAACTGTACCTTACAGTTCTAAAATGAAGTAATAATAAAAGCTGGTCACTAAGACCATAACACAAAAAAGGATCATACTTAGTATTACTTAATATTCAGTCTCTCGTCAAGCTACGAAAAAATCTTTCAGGAAAAAAAATGGCAACTGAAAAAATTTTATATATTCATTTCACACAAAAAATTACAATGAAAATGGACAGACTACATTACGACTGCTTTTAATTTTACGTATATATTCGAGCATTTCCAACGCAAAAGCATAGTTCATTACAGCCACCAGCCTTCACTAGCCTACGGCCACAAGAGGTAAAAAGCGAGTGGTACATTATAAAATACTGCAGTATGAAGTAAAAATGCAACAAGAAACTGCAATGCATCATTTAAATGTACGGCTGAAGACAATTTAAATGCGAGACAACAAAACTCTATATTTTAAATAATGAGAGGAGAGTGCACTTTTTTTTTTTTTTTTTTTTTTTTTACTTTACTAGTATTAATTCCAGGCTCTCTCATATTTTCCGTAGCAGCCAGCTTACATTTATGGAAATTAAAATAGAATGTATCATTATTCATTTTAACAGCATTACTGCCAGTGGCAGTACTCTACAATATATCGTATTATTATTATTATTATTATTATTATTATTATTATTATTATTATTATTATTATTATTATTATTATTATTATTATTATTATTGACGTTGTATTTGCAAATCTTATATACACAGGTACTGAAATAGGCATGAAGAGCACAGTAACCAACGTACAAACACTTCCACATACAAACGGCCATCCGGAACGTAACTAGTTTCTAAGTAGGATGGTATCTATATCTAAAAGCTTTGTCGAATTGTGATAAAACCTTTTAACATGGACATCATGAGTTAGATGGATTGTGATAAAGCCTTTTAGGAAGGACATTACGAGTTAGATGGATTGCAATAAAGCTTTTTCAGAAGGACATTACGAGGTAAATGGATTGCAATAAAGCCTCTAATAAAGGACATTACAAGCTAGATGGATTGCGATAAAGCCTTGTAAGAAGGGCATTACAAGTTAGATGGATGGACAAAATGAGAAATTATACCATTTGGGAAATTACTGACGTTTCGCATACAGAGTGATAATGTTGAAAGAGAATGAAGGTCTCTTGGACATGTCCCCCGAACAACCTTTGGAAGAATCTACGTGGGTTTCAACTCGCAACCTAAAGGCAACAGAGGACCAGGAAGATCCTAACCTCCTCGGATAAGGAGACGAAAGGCTGGAGAAGGTTGGAGATGTGTCGAAGTGAAAGCACAGGATTCAAGAAATAGAGAAGAGAAAGTATGTCGCTTCCCATTTCCTCAACACTGATTTATCCATGTTTCATTACCCACTCAATAATAACGTAAAGTGTAACCTGCTGATATTTAAAAGAAAAATTTTGATTCCGTAAAAACTCGAAGTATTTGAAGTAAAAAAAAAAAAAAAAAAAACGGGGACATTTTATATTTCTGACCAGCAGGAAGTCATCCACATGGAGGATATTTCCCGTGGATGCAAATTATTCATGGTTTAGGTTTGATGTCCCTCGCCAATACTGTTTTGGGAAACTGCATAAGACAATATGCTGACTCAGACGCCAATGGAATCGGATCCTCAATCTTGTTGATTTAGCTAAGAAATTCATTTATACAAGTTGATTCAATTCATTTAATTACTTCGATTTCATACGAGTTGATTTAATTAATTCATTTATACAAGTAAGGACTCCTCGGAATCAAACAGCACGCAACCACCTGACCCTCCCCCACCTCCCTTAGCCGAACGTAAACCGCGCAAAACACAATAAAGCGCTAAAACAAAAGCCTATCGCGGTAAGCAACGGGGCTCCATTCAAACGAACCCCATTTAGCAACGCGCGGATCGGCAAGACCGCGAAAGTTCGAGGAACCGCGGGGAACGCGAACTTTCCGGCCCATCAATTCCGCCCAACAGACGACGGAGAGACGGAGGAACCTTTTGTTTATACCCCCCGATTCCTCCTAATACTGGCGGCGGAGTCCTGCCGCCATCATCCGTCTCCCGAATTGGCAACCTGGGGGTGTTTAAGGCGTCCGGAGGTAGTCCCTTTTTTCGTCGGCGGTGTGTTTCACGCGTTATAATTCTCCTCCAATCTCTTCTTGCTCGTCCCGACTTTTACTCGGTTCTTTTATTTATTTATTTTTTTACCTCCGTTTCTTTCTCGCTTGTTTTTTTAATGTCTGCTATTTGCTTAATTATTATTATTATTATTGTTATTAAATACAAAATCCACATTTATGTAAAGTAATGTATTTACAAATGATAAAATAAATTCAGGAGCTTTCGAGAGCCTGCTCAGCTCCCTTCTTTCTAGCTGAAGAAGGGAGCTGAGCAGGCTCTCAAAGCTCCTGGAATTTATTTATCATTTGTAAATACATTACTTTACATAAATGTTTTGTATTTTATAAACATATTCACGGGATTGTGAAGAAGATTTGCATTATTGTTATTATTAATATTATTATTATTATTATTATTATTATTATTATTATTATTATTATTATTATTATTATTATTAATTCAGAAGATGAACCTATTCATAATGGAACAAGCCCATCATAGAGGCCACTGACTTGAAATTCAGTTTATTATTATTATTATTATTATTATTATTATTATTATTATTATTGTTGTTGTTGTTGTTGTTGTTGTTGTTGTTATTATTATCATTCAGAAGATGAACCCTATTCACATGGAACAAGCCCACCACAGGGGCCACTGACTTGAAATTCAAGCTTCCAGAGAATATTAAGGTCTTCATTCGAAAGAATATAAAGAAGGTAATGGAAAATACAGAAAGAGGTGATCAGTTATTATAAAAACACAAATTGACAAATAAACAAATAAATAAATAAATAAAAATGTGAGTAAAACATTAAAATACCAGCTGAATTTCATTAGGGTAGTAATGCAATGCACTTTCTCTTGAACTTCTGAAGTTCCAACTGCACGACATCCCCTGAAGGGAGGCTGTTCCACAGTCCAACGGTGTGAGGAATAAAGGACCTCTGGAACTGAGAAGTTCTCCATTATAGACGAACAAATAATTACGCCATCATATATTCGCTATTTGCTTTCCAAATCCTATAGTTTTCTGTTAGAGAAAACCATTGAGATAGCTGTGTCTGTCCGTCCGCACTTTTTCTGTCCGCCCTCAGATCTTAAAAACTACTGAGGCTAGAGGGCTGCAAATAGGTATGTTGATCATACAACTTCCACTCATCAAACATACCAAATTGCAGCCCTCTAGCCTCAGTAGTTTTTATTTTATTTAAAGCTAAAGTTAGCCACAATCGTGCTTCTAGCAACGATATAGGATAGGCCGCCACGGGGCCGTGGTTAAAGTTTAATGGGTCGCGGCTCATACAGCATTATACCAAAACCACCGAAAAACAGGTCTATTTTCGGTGGCATTGATTATGCGCTGAAGCGGCTGCACAGAAAACTCGATTGCGCCGAAAAAACTTTGGCGCATTTTTTACTTGATTTACGTTCTCCGTTGACTGCAATTTTGTAGCCATGTTTAGAATCCGTCCCTTCATTATTTTCATTTGAATTTATCGAAACATCAAATACATCTCTGAACATTTTGCTGCCATTACTAACAAGCTGTTTCGAAATATATCTTGCAAAAACATCCAGTTCTCATGAACATCTTAATATTCTTTGGAAGCTTGAGTTTCAAGTCAATGGCCCCTTTGGTGGGCTTGTTCCATATGAATAAGGTCCATCTTCTGAATAATAATAATAATAATAATAATAATAATAATAATAATAATAATAATAATAATAATAATAATAATTTCCGTATGAATAAGGTTCTTCTAAATAATAATAATAATAATAATAATAATAATAATTTCCATTTGAATAGGGTTCACCTTCTGAATAATAATAATAATAATAATAATAATAATAATAATAATAATAATAATAACAATAATAATAAATCTCGTTCCTCAAAAATATATTTCCAAATGAAAAAAATACCACGACCGCAATCCTTTTCCTGTAGACGACTGGAGAAGAATAAGAGAAACGCAA
>NC_089756.1:32003761-32033761 GCF_040412425.1 Macrobrachium rosenbergii | reverse complement strand
TTATTATTATTATTATTATTCAGGAGATGAACCCTATTAATATGGAACAAACCCACCACAGGGGTCATTATTATTATTATTATTATTATTATTATTATTATTATTATTATTATTATTATTATTATTATTATTATTATTATTCAGAAGATGAACCCTATTCATATGGAACAAGCCCACCACAGGGGTCATTATCATCATCATTATTATTATTATTATTATTATTATTATTATTATTATTATTATTATTATTATTATTATTATTATTATTATTATTTTTATTCAGATGAACCCTATTTATATGGAAGAAGCCCACCACAGGGGTCATTATTATTATTATTATTATTATTATTATTATTATTATTATTATTATTATTATTATTATTATTATTATTCAGAAGATGAACCCTATTCCTGTAGAACAAGCCCACAAGGGTCACTGAATATTATTATTATTATTATTATTATTAGTATTATTATTATTATTATTATTATTATTATTATTATTATTATTATTATTCAGCAGATGAACCCTATTCATATGGAACAAGCCCACCAAAAGGGCCACTGGCTTGAAATTCAAGCTTCCAAAGAATATGGTGCTCATAAGGAAGTAAGAGAAAGTAAAGGGGAATACAGAAAGAAGAGATCTTCCTTGTTAAAAAGGAAAAATAAAACTAATAAATAAATAAATAGATAAAAATGAATTAAAATGCAAGGAGAACAGAATTAGGGTAGAAATGCATTCCATCTTCACTTGAACTTTTCAAGTTCCAATTGCACGACATCCTCAGGGAGGCTGGTCTTGAACACAGTCCCAACGGTGTGTGGAATAAAGGACCTCATAATCGTTCCCCAATTTTGCCTAGTTATTCTTTGACGTCACGTTCGTTTTCCAACCTCTTAAAATAATCTTTATCTCAAATACACATCATAGCTGATATGGATACTTTCAATATCATTATGCCACTTCTCTCCTGCATGCTGCTAATTCTTACTTCTAAACCTTTTTTTTTTTTAGCTGATAGGTACGATGGGTAAGAGAAGAATGAGGGCAATTAGCTAGCTAACCTTGGTAGGGAATAGTTTAGAAAGTTAAGCTTTTGTGAGAGTAATGTCAAGTGTGTTTTGGCCACAATTTTATTTAGATAAAGGTACAATTCGGCATTCACAAAACACACAAACACCCTTGCCATTCAGCGAACATCAGCTATCAATGAAAATATGAACACATTCTTCCACTGGCTTATACAAGCATTCATATACCTACTGCCAATTACCTGTGCACTGCAGAAAAACGTTCAGGTAATTCACATTTCATAACCATAATCCCTCGTTCCCCAAATCTGTTTCCAAATCACTCTCAATTTTCCATCGGAAATCTATACAAGCGTCAGCGGGCTGTGCAATCACAATGCAGTACTTTTACCATTGAGTCGGTATTCATTATCTCTGCAAATATCTGCAGCCTCACCAGTGCGAGCAATTTCCAGTCCCTGCTATAATTTAGCTGCGACGGATGTTTCTGGATTTTCCCTTACGAATATAATTATGTTTGGAAGATATCAGCTCGTACTGTATATATGGAGTGGATCTTGTTAAGTACGCGCAAAATTACCTTTTTCATATGCCAATGTTTTGTATTTTTTTCTTGCGTCGTGATCTGTAATTTCTTTTATGTCATTAGCTTTCATTCATCAGCATTATATTTTTATTATCATTACCAGTCCTTTTCACCTCTTCTTCTGTCACACAGAATGAGAATTAACGAGTAATAATCCTTTATATCATTATTCACCACATTGTGGCAGTGTGAATATTTGTGGGCATACAAATGTACTTAACGTAATAAATTGCGTTCATGAGAGAGAGTGTATTCGGCATATTCGGCACAATTATTACGACTAACCAAAGTATGAACCATTATCATCACGCAGGCGCTTCAAAGAATTTGAAACAAAATCCTGGGTTTGTTCCAAGAAGATAATAAAGAAATCTATGAATGCGGAGGAACATCTGTCTTATGCAGGAGATTCAATGACTCCTTTGAAACAAAATTCAAGGTTTGTTCCAAGAAGATAATAGAGAAATCTATGAATGAAGATGTACATCTGTCTTATGAAGGAGCTTCAAAGAATTTGAAATAAGATCCATGGTTTGTTCCAAGAAGATAATAAAGAAATCTATGAATGCGGAGGAACATCTGTCTTATGCAGGAATGATTCAAAATGACTCCTTTGAAACAAAATTCAAGGTTTGTTCATAAAAATATAAATAGATACAAGAAGATAATAGAGAAATCTATGAATGAAGATGTACATCTGTCTTATGAAGGAGCTTCAAAGAATTTGAAATAAGATCCATGGTTTGTTCCAAGAAGATAATAAAGAAATGTATGAATGTGGAGGAACATCTGTCTTATGCAGGTGCTTCAATGACTCCCTTGAAACAAAATTCACGATCTGTTCCGAGAACATAATACAGAAATCTTAATGAATTACATAAAAATATAAAAATAGATACTAATTCAAATAAGCTTAACTCTGAACCGACTGTACAATAAAAATCCACAATTATATAGTAAACAGCATTACTAAGTAAAAGACAAAAGCGAAGACTTTCAACCACAAACTGTTCTTCACGAGATTGTGAATTTCTCTGAACCGCTTCCGAGGACCAATCTCAAGAGACCAGGTATTTACGCTAAATAAACTTTGCAGGGTCTTACAACAATTCGCTGAACAGCTTCGGCGGAATAAAGAACTATCCAATATCATTTATACAAGTACTTGTCGAATTACGAACCATATGATGGGATCATCTTTCCTTGAGAGGTCACTTGACCTCGGCTTGTATTCGATGACGTAGAATCCGGATTTGGAGTGGACGTCTTGAAGGGGATTACTGCTCCATGTTTAAGAGGATTACTCCGTAGTTAATTGACCCATATGGAGTACATTTTGGTTCTTTGGCTTTTATAAGTCAGTCTCATAGGGGCAGAAAACAGTTGTAAGTATTGTGTGTTACTGAGTGGTTAACAATGTATCGATATGCAAATATGTATATATATTCTCTCTCTCTCTCTCTCTCTCTCTCTCTCTCTCTCTCTCTCTCTCTCTCTCTCTCTCTATATATATATATATATATATATATATATATATATATATATATATATATATATATATATATATATATATATATATATATATATATATATTATTTATTTATATATATATAATACATATACACACATATATATATGTGTATATATATGTATGTATACATATATAATTAGAATAGCGTACACTGCACATGCAAGAACATATTCCACATAAACGGGGAATGGAAACGCGCAACAATCCGGTTTTATTGTTACACTGTTTTTGAATTATGTGATGGCTGTAAAGCGAAAAAGAATGCTTCCGACTTGGAAAATATTCCATAGCGGGCGAGCAATAAGGCATGAAAAATGATAGGGTGCATTTTTTGACAATAGTTCCCGCAGCGTAAAAACTCACTTTTAATTCCTTTTGTGGGATTGAAAAGACACGCGTGCACCAATCCTACTTCCTATGTATTGTTTTGGAGGATAGACTGACGAGTAGTTAATATCCTGATCATATTTCCAATCCTACTTCCTATGTATTGTTTTGGAGGATAGACTGACAAGTAGTTAATATCCTGATCATATTTCCAGAAGTATAATGATTATGGAAACAACGTATATCAACTGCAATTAAAACAAGTAAGTAATGCGACGAAGTTTCTTCATATTTCGCAATCGACTTTATGTATGTCCGGTGGTGGCCTATGTTGTTTAGATATCTAGTTAATATCCTGATCTGCCAATCCAACTTCCTAATTACCATTACAGCTAATCTTTAACCTTAAATAAAATAAAAACTACTGAGTCTAGAGGGCTGCAATTTGGAATATCCCAAGACCACTTTCCCACTGCAACCCCAAGGCCACTTTCTCACTGCAACCCCAAGGCCACTTTCCCACAACATTCCTATGTATTGTTTTGGAGGATAGGCTACAGACCAATCCTAATGGTTTTGGAGGATAGGCTGAATTTCTTCTTCTCATTACTGTATAAGACATACATACATTTTGTATAAGAATAGAAATGTTACTTTTGGAGGATAGACTGACAAGTGTTAATATCAATATTTTCCCCTAAGAACATGAGTGCTTTAATTACTGAGCAGTCACTATAAAATCAATTTCGTCTTTTTATTGTTTTGGTATATTTTCATTGACGACTAGAAAAAGACTGCGACCACAACTTCTGTTACTGACAAGTAGTTAATTCGCTCACTAAGCTAATGCTCTGGACAGATCATACAACCGGACATCGAATTTCCCAAGTATTCTGAATTACAGGAACAGTATAATTCAAATAAAATAAAAACTACTGAAGCAACAATTAAATAATAATTCTCCCACCCATTTAAAAACGTATTTCAACCATCGCGTTAAGCTATTCTGGATCAACAACCGAATCGACCCAAGTATTCTGAATCGCATTCTTCCTGATGAGCAACAATTAAATAATAATTATCCCTTTTCTGGGATGGAATGGGATATACTGTAGAGTTTAGGCCAAAGGCCAATCGCTGGGACCTATATGTGGTCATTCAGCGCGGGAAAGGAAATTGAGAGGAGGTAGGTTTGAAAGGTTTAACAGGAGGAAAACCTCAAAGCAGTTGCTCTTTCAAATAATTATTAAGAGAGGGTGGATAGCGAGATGGAAGAAAGATATGAATGGAAGTACAGTGAAAGGAACGAAAGAGGTTGCAGGCTACGGACCTAAGGAACGCCGCAAAGAACCCTTTAGTGATGCCTAAACGCACCTCGTGAGGTGTACTGACGGTCCTACCCCTCTACATAGCGCACCCTTTTCTGATCACAGCTCGAGAGAAATATTAAATTCCGGGGCGGTTTTGACGAGGCACAGACGAATTGCGCCTCCGCAGTGTACGCAGCACCCAAGGAGGAGGCAATCCCGGAAGATCAAGGAAGCCCTAAATTTCGGGGCTTTTATGCCAGTTACTGGGGAATGATGATGCTCCTGGGATTCCTAAACAGCTTTAAGGAAATTTATGGCCTCCAGTTGAGTGAAGACCGGAATTTCGAACTCTTCTTCTTTTCCCAACGCTTCTTTCTTCCTCGACGCGAGATTGCGAGGCCCCTCTTATTTTCGGGGGTCTGCGATTACATTTCGGGAAAGTAAGTAAGAATATTCTTTTTCCTTTTTTTTTGTTTGTTCTAGGCGTCAAAAAAATTATGACAATGATAACCAAGATCATTCAAGTTTCATAAGAAATTTCAATAATGATAAGAGTGGTTACAAGTCTGTGTGTATTTACATACGGTCACACACACTATATATATATATATATATATATATATATATATATATATATATATATATATATATATATATATATATATATATATATATATATATATATATATATATATATAGTTTTGGCCAAAGGCCTAGCACTGGGACCTATGAGGTCATTCAGTGCTGAAGAGGAAATTGAGAGTAGAAAGGTCTGAAAGATTAACAGGAGGAAACCCTTTTTGCAGATGCAGTATGAAAAAATTGTTAGGAGAGGGCGGAAAGTAAGATGGAAGAAAGACAATATGAAAGGAGGTACAGTAAAAGGAACGAAACGGGTTGCAGCTATGGGCCGAAGGTACGCTGCAAAGAACTTGAAGGAATGCCTGCAGTGGACCGCGTGAGATGCACTGACGGCAGTACCCCACCTACTGGCTTTATTGTAGATCAATAATAATATTAATATTCATTGTAGATCAACAATAATATTGAAGCAGATCACTGCTCTATAAATCACAAAAGATACAAACAACAATATTTCCACAAAACTCCTTCCACCGATTGACCACTTCCGGAGTCGTATCTTGATACGGTCTTATAAAATAACGATGAGGTTCCACTGAACAGAGTTCCGATTTCCATAGAAACGGCAAGAGAGAGAGAGAGAGAGAGAGAGAGAGAACTCGGACTGGCGTCCATGCCAAGCAGGACGATCTATCTGGGTTCCATGAGTAATTACCACGTAAACTTTGGACTGAGTGGTTTGGACCATGTGATTTCGAGCTGATGGGTTACGGCGCAAGTTTAAATTACTGCTGTAGTTTATTGGGGGAATTTACTGCGCCGGGTTTTGTTGTTGGTCTGTTCTGTGATTCACACTGCCAGGTTCTGTCGCTGGGTTCTGTAGGCAACACAGAACAGTGAGGATAAACTATATTCTACAGATGTTTTTGGGTTCTTTAGTATACACGAAAACTGTACTGTAGAGAACACGAAACACTATAGAAACTGCTCTGTAGGCTAGAACATTCTGGAGAAACACTGTAGGCTAGAATCTATTCTGGAGAACACAAAACACTGAAACACTGTAGGTTACTCCAGAGAATCTATTCTAGAGAACACTATTCTAGAAACACTGTAGGCTAGAATCTATTCTGGAGAACACAAAACACTGTAAACACTGTACAAGGCTGTAGCTAGAATTATTCTAGAGAAACACTGTAGGCTAGAATCTATTCTAGAGAACACGAAACACTGTAGGCTAGAATCTATTCTGGAGAACACAAAACACTGTAGGCTAGAATCTATTCTGTAGAACACGAAACACTGTAGGCTAGAATCTATTCTGGAGAACACAAAACACTGTAGGCTAGAAACACTAAACACTGTAGGCTCAGAGAACAGGCTAGAATCTATACCAAACACTGTTTTTGGCTTATTTAATCTATTCTAGAGAACACAAGAGAACAAGGAACACTGTAGGCTAGAATCTATTCTAGAGAACTGTTTTGAACCGCTTTAATAGGGTTCTTGGAACAGCCTTTCAAAATAGTAATAAAAAACACTAGGCTAGAATCTATTCTCGAGAACACGAAACACTGTAGGCTAGAGTCTTTTCTAGAGAATTGCTTTTTTAGTTCTTTAGAATCCAATAATAATAATAATAATAATAATAATAATAATAATAATAAACACAAATTTTAATACGCTAGAATCTATTCTAGAGAGCTGCTTTTGGGATTTTAGCATACAAGAAACACTGTAGGCTAGAAATATTCTAGAGAACACTAAACACTGTATATATGTGTGTGCGAGTGTGTGTGGTGGTGTGTGCGCGCGCAAGTGCATGCACATACACAAGCAACAACAAACACTCACTCGTTCTTTTTCTAACGAAAACGTCACTACACAGATGAACGCTTGTAAATGCCATCCTTTGTTTTTTTATTTTATTTTATTTTATTTTATTTTATTTTTTTTTTTTTTTTTTTGGCCTTTTCGTCCACCCCCGAATTGAATCCCCAATTTCCGAGATTAAATGTATACAAAAAGATCAATTTAAAAACTCGTTCGACGCAAATTACTGTAACCCAACGGCCGAATTGAAGGGTCTTTTATCTTTTATTAGTTTAGATTCGAATTGGGCTATTTCCTGAGGCAATAATTCATCACTTTGGATTTAGGGATTTTTTTCGCTGTTTTCTCTCTCTCTCTCTCTCTCTCTCTCTCTCTCTCTCTCTCTCTCTCTCTCTCTCTCTCTCTCGTAGCCTCGCGGTACAATGTATCATTACGACCATAATCTACTTTTCAATCAATTCTCTTTTTTTGCCACCTGTAAGGAGATCTATATAAATAATTCTGGTGTTAGCTTGAAAGATATAAATTTGTAATTATTTTTGCAATCAACTTCTCTTATTTTCTTTTTTTTGTCTCCAATATGATCAGTATAAATAATTTTAAGAGTCAATTTCAAAAGCTATGAATTTGTAATTATTTTGCAATCAATTTTTATTTTTTTTTTTTTTGTCTCCAGTAAGATCAGTATAATCTAGGTTAACTTGAAAGCTATAAATTTGTAATTATTTTTGCAATTAATTTCTTTTTATTATTATTATTATTATTTTTTGGTCTCCAGTAAGATCAGCATAAATAGTTCTAGTGTTAACTTGAAAGCTACAAATTTGTAATTATTTTTGCAATTTTTTTTTTTTTTTTTTTTGGGGAATGTTTATAAAGGCAGACAGTAACTGCATATATTATGCCTGTATCTCTATCTACCTCTCATTCAAATGATTTCCTTTCCTTTTCACATGAAATTCGTATTTAAACTCACCAGTTATCTTTTCTCCCTCAATTCTACTGGAAATTTCGTGTTGGTGTCTCCCTAGCTAGTTGTCTGTCCGTCCGCACTTTATTCTGTCCGCACTTTTTTCTGTCCGCAATTTTTTCCGGTTGCATTGCATCTTCGCTTCCCTCAGTAAGATTGACTGACTGGATAACTATGAGTCAAGTGACATCAGAGCATTTATTACGGATGCCGTCGAGTTGGTGATTACCATTATAATGCTAAGATGCACAGATTTGCATTTGAATAAACATTTGCACTACCAAACCCCTTGCACAAACGCGCACACACGCATACATATATACATACATACGTACATATAGATATACAGTATATATATATATATATATATATATATATATATATATATATATATATATATATATATATATATATATATATATATATATATATACTGATATACATATATATATATATATATATATATATATATATATATATATATATATATATATATATATATATATATATATATATTTACATAACTGTTCTTGTCAATTAAATGTAGGAGAATCCCAAATTCTGGAATAACCTACTAATTAATCTTAATTACACGCAAAAATGTGGGATGCCCACGCGCGCACTCTACCAAACCCAGAAAACGACAAACAACTCAGTACACATTCGACGCCTCATTACAAGCATCTGAGACCTACACCACAAAACAAGGAAAGTCTCATCTATTAAAATAATCCGCCTCACTAGATCCGCCGCTGCGTCCTGGGATCGTGTCCTCGGTTAAAGCTGAATGCTCCATGGCCAAGCGTGCTAATCCGACTACCGTGATTGCCTGCCCAGTGTCACGAGGCCTTTTGCAAACGAATCTGTTCCCGATTCATCTGTTCCCGATTCTGTAAAACTGGGAGACTTCTAATAGCTCCCGAGCTGATGTGAATATCAAACACGACAGGTACTGTAATCCTCTTGTCTCGATTACGATTGGCAGTCATCATTTTTCGGTGTTTTTGCAATGACACGTTCGTTTGAATTTCATTCTTAATTTTTGCTATATTTTTTTTTTACATACAGATTATTATTATTATCATTATTATTATTATTATTATTATTATTATTATTATTATTATTATTATTATTGCAAAGACGTTCACAATCTCGTGAAAAACAGTTTGTGTAATAACAATCCACAATTAGACAGTAAGCTGTATGATTATGTCAAAGACAAAAAGCAAAGCTTTCGAACACCAGAACGGTGTTTCTCATCAGTGTTAACGTTAAAATACATTTATTATTATTATTATTATTATTATTATTATTATTATTATTATTATTATTATTATTATTATTATTATTATTATTATTTTTTCTCACTATTCTCACTATGTGCGCTGTTATTATTATTATTATTATTATTATTATTATTATTATTATTATTATTATTATTATTATTATTATTATTATTATAGAAGATGGACCCAATTCCTATGAAATAAGCAACCACAAGGGCCAATGACTTGGAATTCAAGCTTCCAAAGAATATGGAGTTCATTCGACAGAAGTAACAGAAGGTAATGGGAAATACAGATAAATGGTGCATATGGTCAGAAACCAATTCTAAATTGATAATGAGAAATTTTGTTTCTGATACTCCACCTTTTGAGAAATAATAAATAATAAATTACATATTTATTATTGTGGATAATATCAATCTTGTTGTAATTCTATTATTTTTTTCTAAGAGAGTGTGTGATTACCGTCATGACAAAATAATTAACAATAACTTATCTTAATATATATAAATGACTTCATATAGAGCATTAGAACGGTATAGACAGGGCATCTTTTCAAATTACTGCAACGTTGCCTTTATTATTTATCACGCGTATACACCAATACACACACACACACACACACACACACACACACACACATATATATATATATATATATATATATATATATATATATATATATATATATATATATATATATATATATATATACATATATATATTATATATATATATGTATATATATATATATATATATATATATATATATATATATATATACACACAGTATGTATAAATATTTATACATACATGTATATATACACTACCGCATTGGAGTCGTTATTTTCTCCTTGGTGTTCCGCCGGATTGCCTTCGTATCCAAGAGAGGGGAGATTTATGTTCCATGAAATAAGGCCAAATCGTTCTTCAGGGTTTACGAACAATGCACTGGTTTGTGGATGTCTTATGAATGGGATTGTGCAGCGGAAAAGTTTAAGTTTACATAAACACACACACACACACATATATATATATATATATATATATATATATATATATATATATATATATATATATATATATATATATATATATATATATATATATATATATATATATATATATATATATATATACAAACAATACTAAACATACGTATATTTTTTTGCTTTTAGTTCATTCGTTAATACTATACATAAAGTAAGATCTACTAATATTTAGAAAAAATAAATCACACTGACTTCACCAAACTCTTGATCCTTATAACACAGGCAATGGGGCATCGTTGAAGTATAAATGCAAACCTTTGTTTATCACATTCACTAAAACTCGCACACTTTTGTTGCCATCCAGTTTCCTTCGTGAAACTAATTTTAATTCAATATACTTTAATAATTGTTTTTCGTTATTCCCAAATATAAAATCCTTCATTTCAATTAATCGCACCTAGCAAAAGTGTGTATCTGAAGGCACCATCAATCACTGACTTTCCATGTCAAGCCCAGTTTCCAATTCAAAAGTTACAGGGATTTTTTTAAGATAAACTTTTGAGAGTAAAAGTCTTCTTTTCATCTCTTATTTTTACATTTTAGTCCTTTAAATATTGCTAATTACTTGAACAGACAAGATTTCTAATACAATGCTTTCGAGGAGATATGGTCCCAGCTTCACTATACTTATAATTCTGACTTTTTTTTTTTACATGAGATTTTTATCAATTACTTCTGTAGAGTGAATCATTTTCTCATGTCAACATTTCCAACGCGGACACATACAGTAACAACCCAATTTTCATTATTATTATTATTATTATTATTATTATTATTATTATTATTATTATTATTATTATTATTATTATTATTCAGTAGATGAAACCTATTCATAAGGAACAAGCCCAAGGGTTTATTATTATTATTATTATTATTATTATTATTATTATTATTATTATTATTATTATTATTATTATTATTCAGTACATTAAAATATTCGTATGGAACAAGCCCACCAAAGGTGCCAATGACTTGAAAATCAAGCTTCCAAAGAATATAGCGTTCATAAAGAAAAAGTAAGAGTGAGATCAAGGGAAACGCAAAAAGAAGAGATCCCACTTATTGAAAAGAAAAAAATAAATTAATAAACAGATAAACAAATAAAAACGAATCAAAATGCAAGAAGAATATTATTAGGGCAGTAATGCATCGCACCTTCGCTTGAACTTCTGAAGTTCCAATTGCGGAAGTCCCGCACATCCAATTTGTTAGGCTTCCTCTAACCAGCAGGAATGGGCATCATCCTTCTTGACCTGCCTACCTGCACAGAGATACAAATATACATTCTGAGGAATGTTCTTCTTCCTTTTTCCTCTTCGGCCGGTTACGTAAACGCTCATAGGAGGAAAAACCACTTCCTGCCCCACCCAAACAAAGAGGCGATAAAGAAGAGAGTAATCATGAAAATTGCACATCGTGCGGAGCCTCTGAGAGAGAGAGAGAGAGAGAGAGAGAGAGAGAGAGAGAGAGATCAAGAAGACAGGATGCAACAGAGGAAAGACGGGGAGAGAGATGAGAGACAGGATGAGAAAGAGAGAGAGAGAGAGAGAGAGAGAGAGAGAGAGAGAGAGAGCAAGAGAGAGAGATGGATGCACGCACACACAGGATGAAAAGAGAGAGAGAGAGAGAGAGAGAGAGAGAGAGAGAGAGAGAGAAGGATGCACGACACAGGATGCAACAGATAAAAGATGGAGAGAGAGAGAGAGAGAGAGAGAGAGAGAGAGAGAGAGAGAGAGAGAGAGAGAAGGATGCACGACACAGGAAGTAACAGAAGAAAGATGGAGAGAGAGAGAGAGAGAGAGAGAGAGAGAGAGAGAGAGAGAAGAGGGAAAGAGAAATAAACACAAGGAAGAACAAAACAGAAAAAAATATAAGACAGAGAGAGAGAGAGAGAGAGAGAGAGAGAGAGAGAGAGAGAGAATAAACCAAGTGACTATTTCAGAAAAAAAAGCAAAGTATTCTCGTCGGCCAAATTAATAAACACACAAAAACTGAAATGAACGCAAGGGATTTGGCAAGGTTTAGTTTAGTTCACACGACGATTCGCACGGCATGTCCTTTGATGTACATGATACATTTGATCTTACCAGGCAACGAAGGTCAGAAATCTCTTTACACTGGAGGCAGAACGTCGATAAAGAAATTAAAATGCAACACCTTTCAAAACTACAGAATGAAAACACGGATGAGCAGTTTCGGCCATTTATCAGTGTCTGGGTAGACTTGTTGTTTGGGGGAATTCCAGTTGTTGGGAATCTGGGTGTCTGTCAGACCAGACTGGGCAGCGATGAGGTAAAAAAACGTTGCTTCTATAATGACGTCGATTACAATGATAATGACATCGATTACAATGATAATGACATCGATTACAATGATAATTACATCGATTACAATTATAATGACAATTACAATGATAATGACATCAATTACAATGATAATGACATCGATTACAATGATAACGACATCAATTACAATGATAATAACATCGATTACAATAATAATGGCATCGATTACAATGATACTGACATCAATTACAATGATAAAGACATCGATTACAATGACAGTGCCATCAATTACAACGATAACATCGATTACAATGATAATGGCATCGATTACAATGACAACGACATCGATTACAATTATAATGACATCGATTACAATGATTACATCGATTATAATGATAATGACATCAATTACAATGATAATGACATCGATTACAATGACAACGACATCAATTACGATGATAATGACATCGACTACAATAAGGTTCGTGCAAGCGTCAATTCAACCCGTAACATCACACGGGAGACTCATCATTCACAGCTACACATCTTGTGAATTCAAAACGGGACCTTCATTCACAGCTACACATCTTGTGAATTCAGAACCGGGCCTTCATTCACAGCTACACATCTTGTGAATTCAGAACCAGGCCTTCATTCACAGCTACACATCTTGTGAATTCAGAACCAGGCCTTCATTCACAGCTACACTTCTTGTGAATTCAGAACCAGGCCTTCATTCACAGCTACACATCTTGTGAATTCAGAACCAGGCCTTCATTCACAGCTACACATCTTGTGAATTCAGAACCAGGCCTTCATTCACAGCTGCACATCTTGTGAATTCAGAACCAGGCCTTCATTCACAGCTGCACATCTTGTGAATTCAGAACCAGGCCTTCATTCACAGCTACACTTCTTGTGAATTCAGAACCAGGCCTTCATTCACAGCTGCACATCTTGTGAATTCAGAACCAGGCCTTCATTCACAGCTACACTTCTTGTGAATTCAGAACCAGGCCTTCATTCACAGCTGCACATCTTGTGAATTCAGAACCAGGCCTTCATTCACAGCTTTCTTGTGAATTCAGAACCAGGCCTTCATTCACAGCTGCACATCTTGTGAATTCAGAACCAGGCCTTCATTCACAGCTAACATCTTGTGCAGAACCAGGCCTTCGATCACAGCTGCACATCTTGTGAACTCAGAACGATGAATTCAGAACCAAGCCTACCACTCCCAAAAATTTACATTGCTTTTTGAGCAAAAGGGAACGGAATCAAACTTCTACTCTGTCTCCTACAATTAACTAACATTCGGGCGACTATTTCCAATTCACTATCCAACGGTTACAGAACGTCGAGACGGGAAATGGAACGGGGGCCCGTCCATTTGAATTTACAATGAAGCTTTGGCGCGCTCTGCATCGAATCCAGCATTCCATATTATTATAGAGGCATCACCGTCTCTCGCTTCCTCCGCCAAGATCTACCCTTTATTCAGTCTTGAATGATGATTGGCCTGCCAGATGCAGGCAGCATCCATACACGGCTTCTGCCTAATCTCATCTTAACAAGGAGAGAGGTTCAACGGTTCTCCAGAAGACGCGGAGAAACACGGCTATATTGCAACAGCAACAATAATATTACACACTGGAGACGGTGTCAGTAAGCATCCGGAATACACAGAACGTATTAATTTTGGTAATAGTGATATCTTTGTTACATATTTCATGGATTGGTGTCGGCACCCTCGGCTCGTGTCTGGAACCTTTTTTGCTATAGATGATGATTTTTTTTATTTATCTTTAATGTCCTCTTATTACTATTATTTGATATATTAACTCAAAAAATTACCATACACCATGATGTAGCCACCCCAATGGCCCCCTTGGGGGCTTCTCACCTTTCTCCCCCCTCTCTCATCTGACTCAAAAAGTTAACATTTTCAAATCATTATAACTGAAAAATGGTATCACACTGTCCAATGAAAATCGCTGTGTAAACAGATCATATATGGAAATATAATTGTATAAGGTTTTTTCTTATAGTAATAAATTGAAATTTTATTAATATTTCAATTTTGCACTAAAAAAATTTTTGCGCAATAAAAAAAAAAAAAAAACACTGTAGATCATTTTCTTCTACAAGGCGGATCCCAGTTTCTCTTTCTAACTGTTATATTCCGGCCACAGTTCGGCTAAACAAAAGGAGAGAGTCCTTCTCCTACTCAGCTACTATCTACGACCGTTCAGGCAACTTCTTCCATCAGTAAGAAGTTCGCTTAATCAGAAACAGCAAGATTGCGGGGCTTTTTCATAAGTTGTATTTTAACAGAGATCTTTCACATTCACTTCTTATCCCTGATCTCCTTTTCCTGCCTAGAGCAACCAGATTCTCTGAACAGCAGAAGCACCAATATGCAGTAAATGAGCCTCGCTGTCGAACTTCTCAGTTCCAGAGGGCCTTTATTCCTCACACAGTTGGACAGTGGAACAGCCTCCCAGAGGCCCTGGGAGGCTGTTCAAGCGAGGATGCAATGCATTACTTCCCTAATACTATTCTCCTGGCATCTAATACATTTTTATCTATTTATTATTTTTTTTTTTTTTTTTTAATAAGTGAAATCTCTTTTCTTTCTATATTTCCCTTTACCTCCTCTTACTCCTTCCTAACGAACACAATATTGAAACCTGAATTTCAAGTCAATGGCCCCTTTGGTGGGCTTGTTCCATATGAATAGGTTTCATCCCTGGATTCAAAGGCTTTTAAATCATCCAAAATGACTGCCTTCAGCTTTAGCTTCCCTAAGAATTAAGAACTCCTGTCTTCCCATAATTTTCCACGTTCCATCGAGCAAGAGCAACATAAAATTCAAAATTGGATCCTAAAAATGAATGATAATTTTTAATCATGCCATGTTTACAAATAAATAGATACGTTGCCCAACCGATTCGTTATCTCAACAAACTGAACTGCAGAAGAGTAAGTACACAAGACAAGTAACTGAACTAAAAACTCTGGATTGAATAGAACTGAAAATAGAATTTAGACCAAATGCCAAGCAATAGGACCTATGAGGTCATTCAGCACTGCAACGGAAATTGACAGTAAAAGGTTTGAAAGGTGTAACAGGAGGAAAACCTCAAAGCAGTTGCACTATGAATCAATTGTTAGGAGAGGGTGGAAAGTAAGATGGACTCAAGAGAATATGAAAGGAGGTAGAGTAAAAGGGACAAAGCTCTGGGCTTTGTAGCCTTTTAACGAGAGTATCCTAATTTGAAACTCTGAGCTCAGTAGCCTTTTAATTGCAACAGAATAAGCAACTGATGACGTTTATCAAGCGGTCCCCGAATGTGACTGAGAGTTCAGAACTCAATCATTTATTCAGCAATGCTTTCAGCATTCTTTTTAATTAACAGAAGAATTACTCATCTTTTGCCATCTTCATTGGAGCGTCAGTCTGCAATGCATTTCATGCCCAACAAGTTTCATATCTCATAATCAGAAACTCTAGGAATAAGTTATTAAAAAATATGAAAAATTAATCCGCAGAATCCCATTCTATACTGCAATATATTTATCAAAACAATACTTCCTTATTTTCATTCCATAATGATTTCCTATCACAAAGAAACCGTTTGTTTTCCAGCTCTGAGTCGTTGAAGAAGAAGAAGAAGAAGAAGAAGAAGAAGAAGGAGAGAGAGAGAGAGAGAGAGAGAGAGAGAGAGAGAGAGAGAGAGAGAGAGAGAGCGCGCAGAGGTAATGTTTGTGAAATCATGAGAAACTTGGCAGAAAGCCACACTGGGTTCCTAAAATAAAGTTGATACATCTTCACAATGCCAAGAGCAAAACCGCCAGGCCTGGCCAAACAATCGCTTTGCCAACGCCGGAAAACCCGAGCTCTCAAAAGATAACGGATAATTACCAATTACGTTCGTGGGGGGCTGATGTTCAGTGTAATCATTTGGAAATGACATCTATAATTAACGCATTATAATTTGCAATCGGTCGGCGCTTAATTTTTTGGACCGTTTTTGACAATCGGCGCTGACATCAGACTCGTCAAAATCAATGGAAATTCTAAATCAAATCGTTTTCGCGCTTCTGTTAATTGCGACTGGCACATATAACTGACAGTACTGATTACGCGACAAAAATTAATAAGTTAAATGAGATGGTAATGTATCTGACAATATTTTTTCTGCATTTAATATTGTCGAAGTTGTTCCTGCGTGGGATTATGACCTACTGTGGATCAGAATGAAATATTATCAATATATATCGTTACTGATACTCTAAGGGAGTTAATGAATATTCAAATCATAGGAAAAACGTTTGTATATAAATAAAATGAGGAAAATGATTCTATGGAGTAGAATGAAATATTATCAATACGTAAATCACTACTAATACATTAAGGGACTTAATGAAGAGTCAAATCATAGGAAAAACGTTTGTATATGAATAAAATGGGGGAAATGATTCTGTGGAGTAGGTATTTACTTAAGGTCCGGAGCCACTATTCAGGAATACACCTGTCAAATGTCTGTTCTGCCGAATATCTGAGCTAAAGAAACATAACAAAATTAACTCCACAGCTGAAAGATTCCACGAAACGTCAGTCAAGATCTCAAATTAAAAGTTGGTGAACGTGTCCTGGCCTTCCTTATGACGAACCTGTCACACGGAACGGGAAAATAAATAGGGGAAAAACTGCAGTGACGTCAAAACCAGATTGCAGAGAAGGAAATGGTCGAAAATGCCTTTACCTTGTATCGTGTCCATCTCGTGTCGCATCTTGACTGCGGAGTAATCTGTCCCGGGTCTGTTTGGTGTGGAGGGGATTTAAGTGACAAGAGAACTTTCGTAATCAAGGAGGATGTCGTCCCTTGCTATATAAATTAGCGTGACGGCCGTCCTACTTCCAAGGACATTCCTGGTTTTGTTTTGTTTTCCATCAAGGGAACACAGTTTTCGGAGTCTCTTTCGAGTGGCTGGCATCCACCTAAGTAGCACAATTTTTCATATACATCTTTCGAATTAATGAAATCCACCTAAGTAGCACAATTTTTGCATACATCTTTTGCATTACTGGAATCCACCCAAGTAGCAAATTTTCACATACATCTTTCGAAATAATGGAATCCACCTAAGTAGCACAATTTTCATACATCTTTTTAATTACTGGAATCAACCTAAGTAGCACAACTTTCACACACATCTTTCAAATTAATGAAATCCACCTAAGTAGCACAATTTTTGCATACATCTTTTGCATTACTGGAATCCACCCAAGGAGCACAATTTTTCACATACATTTTTCAAATTACTGGAATCCACCTAAGTAGCACAATTTTCACATACATCTTTCGAATTAATGAAATCCACCTAAGTAGCACAATTTTCACATACATCTTATGCATTACTGGACTCCACCCAAGTAGCACAATTTTTTCACATACATTTTTCAAATTACTGGAATCCACCTAAGTAGCACGATTTTCACATACATCTTTCGAAATAATGGAATCCACCTAAGTAGCACAATTTTCATACATCTTTTAAATTACTGGAATCCACCTAAGTAGCACAATTTTCAAACATCTTCGGCGCAATCGAGTTTTCTGTACAGCACATAAGCAAGACCACCGAAAATAAATCTAGCTTTCGGTGGTCTCGGTAAATGCTCTATGAGCCGCGGCCCATGAATTTTTAACCACGGCCTGGTGGTGGCCTGTCCTATATCGATGACAGAAGTACGCTTGGGGCTAACTTTAACCTTATATAAAATAGTAACTCCTGAGGCTAGAGGGCTGCAATTTGGTATGTTTGATGATTGGAGGGTGGATGATCAACATAGCAATTTACAGCCCTCTAGCCTCAGTAGTTTTTAAGATCTGAGGGAGGACGGAGAGACGAAGCCGGCACAATAGTTTTCTTTTACAGAAAACCAAAAGCAATTTACCAGTGCTTAAACTGGATACAGTAAGACAGCTAAAAATAAAATAAAAAGAAAATTGAAGTTTGAAAATGGATTGCTAAGGTTTTAAAAATAGATTTTTTTAAATATTACAGCTCTCAAGTTAGTGCCCTGAGATAAACAGTCCTGATTTGGATGTATTCGAGGGGGAATCTCGACCCTAATGCCGATAATCAAAAGTGCAGACTTTGAAATTCTCAGCATATTCCATTCATAGGTTACTGATCTCAAATATTTAGAAGAATTAACCTTGTCACGTGGTAATTAAGTGACAAAACTGTACTGAATGTTTACACACACACACACACACACACACACACACACATATATATATTATATATATATATATATATATATATATATATGTATATATATATATATATATATATATATATATATATATATATATATATATATATATATATATATATAGATATATATATATATATATATATATATATATATAAATATATGTATATATAATATAATATATATATATAATATATATATATATATATATATATATATATATATATATATATATATATATATATATCACACTTTCCACTAATTACAACATACTAAGCTTTAACCTTTCAAAAAAATACCCCATCCTTTCACCATCAATTCTTTCTCCTTACTGGTCATGTAACCAACCACCACCGCCCCCACCCCACCCCCACCCCCACCCCCAAAAACAAGCACGCCACTAATAATCCTAACAAAGGGAATTAAGTTGAGAACAGTTCCGCGATCTCTTGTCGGGTGTAACGCTAAAACGGTCAAATGACTTCGGCCCTCTTTATAAAGTACAAAACTTATCTGACACAAGTTATCCAATTAAGCCTGAAGTTCCTTTTGTTAAACTTGAGAAAACTTTTTCTTCTCCGTTTTTCTTCCTCCTCCTCCTCCCCCTCCCCCTCCTCCTCCACAAGTTATATCATCTGAGAGGTCGTTTATAGTTCGCGGACTTTTTGTTGCACCCGACAGAGTTTAGCTCTCGAATGTATTCAGTTTAATGATGTACTCGAGAAGAAGAACAAAATTCTCCCATTTTAACGACCTCAAACTACTATGAAGAAGAAGAAGAAGAATTTCTTCAATATCTCTCTCTCTCTCTCTCCTCTCTCTCTCTCTCTCTCTCTCTCTCTCTCTCTCTCTCTCTCTCTCTCTACTCGGACGTCAAGGGAAGACTCCTCTATATCCAACGACGAATCTTCAAAGAGCTTTTCTTCCCTAAATAATCGAGAGTTCTGTTTATTAGTTTTCTGTAAAAGAAAACTATAGAGATAGCTATTTGTCTGTCCGTCCGCCCTCAGATCTTAAAAACTACGGAGGCTAGAGGGCTGCAAATTGGTACGTTGATCATCCACTAGCCAATCATCAAGCATACCAAATTGCAGCCCTCTAGCCTCAGTAGTTTTTATTTTATTTGAGGTTAAAGTTAGCCATGATCGTGCGTCTGGCACCGCTAGGGATGCCAACAACAAATGCCACCACGGGGCCGTGGCTGAAAGTTTCGTGGGCCGCGGCTGGGAGTTTCATGGGTCGTGCCTGAGAGTTTCATGGGCCGGCTGAGTTCCATTGGCCGTGACTGAGAGTTTCATGGGCCGCGGCTGTGAGTTTCATGGCCCGCGGTTGAGAGTTTCATGGGCCGCGCCTGAGTTTTATGGGCGGCGCCTGAGAGTTTCATGGGCCGCGGCCGAGAGTTTCATGGGCCGTGGCTGAGAGTTTCATGGGCCGTGGCTGAGAGTTTCATGCAGCGTTATACCCCGTACAGAAAACTCGATCTCGCTGAAGAAATTTCGTCGCATTTTTTATTTTCTGCTTGCCGGTAGGTTAGCTGGTTCGGGTATATAAGTTCGTCTTGCCCCCAAAACCTTCCTACAAGCTAATTCACGCTCGCTTCCCAGTTCTCTCTCGCAAACTTGTCAAGGAAAACTGTTTTCTTCTCAGGCACAGTTCATTGTACGAGAAACAATGGCTTCCCTTCCTTGGCGGAGTTGAGATAAGAGATTTTTTAAATATCTTCGGAAATTTCAATAGTGAATTGCCAAATTTTTGTTTGCACGTATAATATATATTCAAAATTACAATGCTGTTTTATTATTATTATTATTATTATTATTATTATTATTATTATTATTATTATTATTATTATTCAGGAGACGAACCCTATTCATATGGAACAAGCCCACCAAAGGGGCCACTGACTTGAAATTCAAGCTTCCAAAGAATAAGGAGATTATCAGGAAGAAGTAAGAGGAGGTAAAGGGAAATACAGAAAGAAGAGACCTCGCTTATTAAAAAGAACAATTTCAGTTATGCGGAGATATAAAAACACATAAGAATAAGATGATCTCAGGTTTCTTTTCAATGGATCTTTTCATCGTTCAAATCTGAGGTGGAAGAGCGCTCGAGAAACGCCTGTCACGTCGCAGACGAAGTCGAAGGGAAAAATTACAACTATACATAAAAAAATACATTAAAAAATTACAAATGAAAGACACCAACGAACCACCGAATGAAAAAAATAATATTAGTTTACACTGGAGATAAAAACAAACAAGGAAAAACTGCGCCGAAGTTTCTACGACGCTATCGAGTTTTCTGTACAGCCGCTACAGCGTTTAATCAAGGCCACCGAAAATAGATCTATCTTTCGGTGGTCTCGGTATAATGCTGTATGAGCCGCGGCACGTGAAACTTTAACCAAGGCTCGGTGGTGGCCTATATTACATCGTTGCCAAAGCAGATTATGGCTAACTTTAACCTTAAATGAAATAAAAACTACTGAGGCTAGAAGGCTGCAATTTGGTATGTTTGATGATTGGAGGGTGGATGATCAACATACCAATTTGTGGCCATCTAGCCTCAGTAGTTTTTAAGATCTGAGGGCGGACAGAAAAAATGCGGGCGGACAAACAAAGCCAGCACAATAATTTTCTTGTACAGAAAACTAAAACGGATGAGTTCCTTACATAGCAAACATGGCGAAGAAATGACTGAATATTTATAACCTCTCTCTCGTAAAACCATCTCCTCTTTCGCCGGAAGGCTCGACTGTCTAGCGTATAAAACTGCGGTCTTCTGAAAGAAAAATCTTGAGGTGTCGCCGAAATGGCAAATGGACGGCCCACTTTTTCCTCTTATACTGCGTCTCACTCTTTCTCCCAGAAGACTCGATCTCGGCCTCAAAAGACTCGCTGAGAGCCAGGGGTTTATGTATCCTGTGGAGCCACGCCCACCGAAAAAAGGAAAGGGCGTACAGTGAACAAGAAAATGAACTTGCAAAACAAACACGTACATACATACATACATATACACATACTCTACACACACATACACACAGTTTAGGACGTTCGTCTCAATGCCGTGAGTGCCTGGGTTCTAAACAGAACATAAGTTTTCTGTCGATCTAGGCAATAAATTAAACACCTGGAAGTTAAGTCAAAATGTACAGGGCGCCCCGCCACCTCCCTTTATTTCATTACATATATATATATATATATATATATATATATATATATATATATATATATATATATATATATATATATATATATATATATATATATATATATATATATATATATATATATATATAAATGAATTTTATCACGTCACCATGATTCATATACAAGCATTAAGCTACAAACGTCCTTTAATATCAATTCGCTCTACATCGGAAATAATATATTTTCATATATGTTACCCGAAGAGGAATTTTTTAGTTGATAATAAGTTCGTCGTCTCGTGGGCTCGAACCACGGAAGACAAGAACTCAGGACTACAGTGACGCGCATTCTAACCACACGGAGACGACGAACTTATTATCAACTAAGAAATTCCCCTTTGGGTAACATATATGAAAATATATTATTTCCGAGGTAGAGGGAATTGGATATTAAAGAACGTTTGTAGCTTAATGCTTATATAACATCCCCCAAACACGTTAGTCTTTTGGGCTATTAAACCTTCCTTTGCCGAGGGAACAGAATCGCTCTGGCACGCGACTGCCATTATCAACTTGCAAATCAATCGCTGCGCGCATTCGCTCGTCCAAGCTGTAAGGAAGGAAGAATGGCCCATCAAGGAGAAGTCGTTGAAGTCCACGATTTACTGACTCCTTTGGAAAAGCGGGAGAGATTCGCCGCCGCCGCCGCCGCCGCCGCCGCCGCCGCTGCTTTTAGAGCTGCCCCAGGGCCCACCCAGGGGGAGTCTCTCTTCTTCGGGAGGAGAAACTTTAAGTGGCTGCCAATAGCAGTCAGTTTCCGATAGATTTAGCGATGCCATTGCTGGACCCTTTTTAACATCTTGTGGAGGCCGGGATATTACTGCTCTCCTCACCTCCTCCTCCTCCTCCTCCTCCTCCTACTCTCCTCTTCTCCTACTCTCTGCTCCTCCTCCTCCTCCTCTTCTCCTACTCTCCTGTCCTCCTCTCAACCTCCTCCTGTTCTCTTCTTCTTCTCCTCCTCCTCCTCCTCTTCCTCCTCCTCCTCCTCCTCCTCCTTCTCCTCCTCCTCCTCCTCCTCCTCCTCCTCTCATCCTCCTTTCCCTCTCCTCTCCTCTCCTCCTACTCCTCCTCCTCCTCCTCAGTTTCCTCTCCTCCTATTCTCTTCTCCTATTCTCTTCTCCTACTCTCTTCTCCTCCTATCTCTTCTCCTCCTATTCTCATCTCCTCCTCCTATTCTCATCTCTCCTACCTGCTCATTCTCCTCCTGCTCCCTCCTCTCTCCTCTCCTCTCCTCTCCTCCTCCACCCCCCCTCCCCCTCCTCCTCCTCCTCGAAGGGAGCTTCTTTATGCATGGCTGCTGCTGCAGACGTCTCTTGTTTTTCCCCGTTTTTGCATTTAACCTTTTCTCCCTTTTTGTCATTGGTTAGGAAATTGCATTTTGAACTACGCAACATTCAGTTGCTATAACCGAATAACAAAACCGGTTTCGATAGTGGATCGAACCTTGTGGTAGAAACCCTCACGCAATTTTTATCTATTTATTATTTTATTATTTATATTTTATTATTTTTTTTTCTTTTTTAATAAGTGGAATCTCTTCTTTCCGTATTTCCCTTTACCTCCTCTTACTTCTTCCTAATGAACACCTTAATATTCTTTGGAAAATTGAATTTCAAGTCAATGCCCACTTTGGTAGGCTTGTTCCACATGAACTGGTTCCATCTGAATAATAATAATAATAATAATAATAATAATAATAATAAATAATAATAATAATAATAATAATAATAATAATAATAATATCCAGTACAAAAAGAGGCATGATTCAGTAGCAAAGGCCCTCCACTGGAGCCTGTGCAAGAAACACCAGCTAGCTTGCAGTAATAAGTGGCACGAACACCAACCTGAGTGTGTGACAGAAAACGATCAGGCAAAGATCCTCTGGGACTGTGGTATCAGAACAGATAGGGTGTTACGTGCCAATAGACCAGACGTGACGCTCATTGACAAAATCAAGAAGGCAGCAGTAGACAAATGGACAGACAAAAATGATCCCCAAATCCCTCTCCCAGGTGATGCGATTTGCGTCTCACATCGACAATAAAATAGGCAGTGAGTAAATATATCTATATCTACCCAGAAATGTGAGATTCTAACTTTTTATTCTCAAAATGCCTCGAGGGGGGAATTGTAATGAGAATTATTATTATTATTATTATTATTATTATTATTATTATTATTATTATTATTATTATTATTATTATTATTATCAGAAGACGAACCCTATTCATATGGAACAAGCCCACCAAGGGGGCCATTGACTTGAAATTCAAGCTTCCAAAGAATATTAAGGTGCTCATTAGGAAGAAGTAAGAGAAAGTAAAGGGAAATGCAGAAAGAAAATATCTCACTTATTAAAAAAGAACAAATAAAATAATAAATTAATAAACAGATAAAAATGTAATATAATGCACGGAAAAAATTTAAAAAAAAGACTGGCAAGATTATAATTGTTATTAATGCAATTTAATAGAAATTCCTTCAAAACAAACTTAGAAGTCCACACAGTGCTGCAGTTTCCATCAGGAGAAAAGGAGAGGAAGAGAATGGGAAACAAAATAGCTTAGCAGCCATGCTGTAGAAACTTCTCCTTTTCCTGACACAGTTTTATTTTCCCTCTAAGTAACTATTCATTTTCTCTACAGTTTTCTTTCCCTGGGAGAATTTCTTCTTATTTTCTTTACACAATTTTTTCGTCTAAGTAACTTTTCACTTTCTTTACACAGCTTTCTTTCCATCTAAGTAACTGTCTTGCTGGCACTCAACCTTGCGAAGAAAACGAGAGAGAGAGAGAGAGAGAGAGAGAGAGAGAGAGAGAGAGAGATCGTATGTCACCGACGTTGGCTCTGCAAATTTTGGGGGAAATTCGGTTTTCTATCGTATTGATATTTCCCCGAAACGGCGGAGAGGGAAATTTTCGGCAGGGCCAAATGTTCGCACACCCGCAGAAACTGCTGAATTGGAGGTATCGGTTTACGATGCTCTATTTTTTTTTCCATATGCTGATCTTTTTTCCGTACTGGCATCTCCATTTCCCTTATTTTCCCAGAATATCTTCCACGGAGGTACAGTAGCTTTTCGTGCGGCTTACGGAGTGCAAAAGTATTTTTGGAACTCGTATTTTTGCTGTTATCCACTACGTACTGTTTATAGCTACGGCGAGCGATCCGGAAAAACAGTATTGTTTTACAATTACGTAGCTGACGTAATATATGAATACCATCATATTCTCTGGAAGTTTGAATTTCAAGTCAATAATAATAATAATAATAATAATAATAATAATAATAATAATAATAATAATAATAATAATAATAATAATCTCTAGAAGTTTGAATTTCAAGTCAATGGACAATTGATCGGCTTGTTCCATGCGAATAGGCTTCATCTTCTGAATAATAATAATAATAATAATAATAATAATAATAATAATAATAATAATAATAATAATAATAATAATCCGTGCTAAGGACGATTTTCCATGTTACTTAAACGCCCAAAGGAATGGTAATTGTAAGAAAGGAAATTGTAGAGAGAGAGAGAGAGAGAGAGAGAGAGAGAGAGAGAGAGAGAGAGAGAGAGAGAGAGAGAGAGAATCTGTATACAATTCCCTGCCATCCATATTATTACAGCAAACAGACAGTGGGACAATGATTCTGTATACAAACCAATAAAAAAATAAGATGTATTCTTCATGTCCTTTCTTTATACGTCTTCTGTAGCCGTAAAATCTCCTTGACAAAATGTAGTACTTTGATCAATAAATGGGCTTCAACTCCTCTTCAATGAGACCAACTGATTCCTGCGCCAATTACACAATTCTTTTACCTTTTCATAAGAGCAACATTTCACTCCTTCGACACCGAAATATTTTTCGGTCAGTTATGGACCATAAAACGGGACCTCAAGAATATTCTGTCGTAACATTCCTTTACAGCTCTCCAGCAATTTCTGTCGCCGAAACTGCTTCGCTACATTCCCCTTGATGAAAGTAACTTCGGTCATTTCACTTTGTGTACCGTAAAACATTCCATATTACTGACGACATCTCGAGGCGTTTCGCCTTCTTGACCTGTGTAATATTCCCATTGCTACGGTGAAGTCTACAGTACGTCCTCCCGTACGTTTACTTTAATATCTATGAAATATTTTCGAGTACTTCTGCGCTATCTATAAAAAGTCATTGGTCATTTACATACCCTCCGCAAAAGTCATCGTGCTCCAGAGCAGATGAATCATTTTAACGAGTTTATCTTTTTAAACTTAACGAGACGAATGATGCGTGAGGAACTTCACTTAACGGCATAAAAGCCAAAGGCCACATCCTGCCTTATCTCCGTTTAAGGATATGAAGATATGAAGGAGCTAATATAATGGCCATTGAAAATGCCGTGGTGACGTGCACCATTTTAATTTCCTGATGACTACATCTTTTAGTTAACTCTCACTTCCTGAAATATATGAAAGCTTATCTGTTAAACAAACCTTTTATAGTTTTCTGTAAAGGAAAACCATTGTGCCGGCCTTTTCTGTCCGTCCTCAGATCTTCAAAACTACAGAGGCTAGAGGGCTGCAAATTAGTATGCTGATCATCCACCCTCCAATCGTCAAACATACCAAATTGCAGCCCTCCGGCCTCAGTAATTTTTATTTTATTTAAGGTTAAAGTTAGCCATAATCGTGCTTCTGGCAACGATATCGGATAGGCCACCACCGGGCCTTGGTTCGAGTTTCATGGGCTGCGGCTCATACATCCTTATAGCAAGACCACCGAAAGACATCTATTTTCAGTGGCCTTGATTATACGCTGTAGCGGCTGTACAGAAAACTCGATTGCACTGAATAAATTTCGGCCCATTTTTTTACTTGTTTTCTTTTCATTCTAATAAACCGTATATTTTACGTTTTGCTAGGAATAACTTTTATTAGAAGAAATCTTAAAGAAAAAACACAGTTTTACCTTCTATAACAAGTTAAGAAGTCATCTACTATATTAAGATATTCTGTAATGCCCAGTCCTTTTTCCTTAATCACATCAAGTGTACATTTCATTATGGGAAACAAGATCTTACCAGAGGGCAAAAAAATTTGTTATTTTGACATTATTATCCTGTATGTAACAATCTTTTTAAAAGGACACTTACCCTTATGAACGTCATATTCCTGTCTTTGTTAATGCCATTAATTTTTCAAGGATTACATACATACATACATATATATATATATATATATATATATATATATATATATATATATATATATATATATATATATATATATATATATATATATATATATATATATATATATATATATATATAATATATATATATAGATATGATATATATATAAATATATATAGTAAAGATAGATAAGGAGACAGACAGACAAATATACACATGCGTGCATACTTGTTTAGAAAACGGTATAGAGAAAGAGAAACTGATAAGGTTCTCAAGAAAGATGAGAGCTGAGTTTTTCCGTTACAGAATGAAACTCGCATGGCTGAAGGAAATCCAACAAAGAACCTGTCACTGTGAATTCCTCCGAGAAAGCAAAATGGAAGCACACGAGCAGGGATATTCTCGTTCGGAATGGCGCATTCAAATGCAGTTTTCACACAGCTGACACGATGGCACGCCAAACTGTTTTCCATTATAATATTTTTCCAGAGAGGACGACGCGCAAAATGACTGATGTCTCGAAATTAGTCGGGGATATTTATTACTTATTTGCTTATAGAAATTAGCGTATAATATATATATATAAAAGAGCAACCATTTCTTAATTCAATGTGAATTCTACTAATAATCAACAACTTTTTTGAATCAGGGCGGCGACGCACTTTCATAAAATACAGGTTTTTGTTTTTCTGGCAACTTCGTAAAAATTATATAACATCAAATCTCTTCTTCTTCTTCTTCTTCTTCTTCTTCTTCTTCTTCTTCTTCTTCTTCTTCTCTTGACTGGCTCCACCTCTAATCTTATTACATGGCCGTAGTATCTCAATTTATATAAAACGCCAAATTCTATCGATTGAAAATTCTAAAAAAAAAAAAAAAAAGCACGAGTTCTTGTTACGATAAACTCTGAATATATATCTAGACTAGCGATTTTTCAATTTGATTCGTAAAAAATTTCTTAACCTCAAAGTTATTCTACGCAATTATAATTATTTTCTTTATCCAGCCCTAGCGTTGATAAAATGACAACAGATGCATTTTACCTATAATTTTATCCATCTACCTGATATGACCTTCAATCTATAAGATAATTTCACTGACTTTACTTTATATTTGACCAATCATTCACATCATTATTGTCACCTTCCGCGCCCTAACAAAGGCTTTGTTAATTTGTTAAACTGTTTCAATCCATCAAACATACAATAAACACAATAATATATTCAACATTAAAATTTACCTGGGGATATATGCTATTCTATTTACTCTGGAAGTTCCTGCTACCTTAAGGAGCAGGACATCCTAGAATATAGGATTTCGGCCAAAGGCCAAAAGCGCTGGGGCCTAAGAGGACATTCAGCGCTGAACCGGAAATTGACAGTAAAAAGGTTTGAGAGGCGTAACAGGTGGAAAACCTCAAAGTTGGATTATGAATCATTTGTTAGGAGAAGGGGTGGAAAGGAAGATGGAAGAAAGAGAATATGAACGGAGGTACAGTAAAAAGAATGAGAGAGGTTGTAGCTAGGGGCCGAAGGGACGCTGCGAAGAACCTTCAGTAATGCCTACAGTGCACCGCATGAGGTGCACTGACGTCACTAACTCCCCCCCCCCCACCACGGAGACGGTAGGAAGTGTATTTTCGCTTGCTTCTAACACTGAATATTTACTGCACTGGCTCAGTTTTCTTCCGGATTATTGTGACGTCCTTTGAAGCTTTGGAAATTGCAGTTACTGATATCTTGTAAGGAAATATATACCGGTATCAGTTTACAAATCTTAAATTTATTCACTTATTTTTTTCTTTTTTAATAAGTGAGATTTCTTTCTGTATTTCCTTTTACTTCCTCTTACTTCTTCCTAATGAGCAACATATTATTCTTTTGAAAGCTTAAATCTCAAGTCAATGGCCCCTTTGGTGGGCTTGTTCCATATGAATAGGTTTCATCTTCTGAATAATAATAATAATAATAATAATAATAATAATAATAATAATAATAATAATAATAATAATAATAATAATAATAATAATAATAATAATAATAATAATAATAATAATAATAATGCCCCACGTTTTAATATTTCGAGGTGGCTGGACTCTCCCTGGGAAAATTTCAAACGTAAAACTTTATGTAGAGAGTCACTGACTCTGAATAAAATTGTCAGTGTTAAGTGTGCACGAATTTTGGACATTTACATAAATAGAGGAGAACTAACTACAAAAACAAGTTTTATTTTTCTTTTGTAAACAAGGAACTATAAATATCTAATTATATCAAAATTAAAAAAGACAATCTTAATAGCTAAGATCTTTTTTTTTTTTTTATTAACGAAGAAAATAAAGATGGCTTGCTGTGTTGTATAACTACAAACACTTATTTCCAACTCGGCTCACGTATGAACGGAACTACGTTATATATAAGTAAGCAGTCTTTCCCCGACGAAAAACAATAATCGCGACTTATGTAACCACAACGAATATACAGAACTCTATATTTTTCTCTCTGCAGAAACTTCATGGTGGCC
>NC_089756.1:31991261-32001261 GCF_040412425.1 Macrobrachium rosenbergii | reverse complement strand
ATATATATATATATATGTGTGTGTGTGTGTGTGTGTGTACAGTATATACAGTATATATATACTAAATATATATGTGTATATATATAATATACGTATATATAACATATATTTATAACATATATTTATAAATACATAAATGTATGTATATAAATTTACATATATTCATATATAAATATATATATATATACATTATAAATATACATATATATACATTATATAAATATGCATATATATATATGTATATATATATATATATATATATATATATATATATATATATATATAGAGAGAGAGAGAGAGAGAGAGAGAGAGAGAGAGAGAGAGAGAGAGAGAGAGAGAGAGAGAGAGAGAGAGGAAGGAAGGCAAGAGAAACATTCTATACATCGTTATTTTTATTCAGCGTGTGCTGTGGGTTTCATTTCCTTTTTATTCTTTTTTTCTGTTGTTCCGTCACTTTTGTTTCCTTTCTGATCCTTGGTATCTTTTTTTTTTATTCTTTTGTGTGCATGCGCGGGCAAGTATAAACGTTCAAACACACGCACACATACATACATATATATACATACACATATACACGTATTTAAATGTGTATAGGAAAATATTAAGTTGCATCGCTTAAGGTGAAACAAAAGTGAAGATATAGATATATATATATATATATATATATATATATATATATATATATATATATATATATATATATAAATATATATATATTTATCATCTCTCATTCCACCACAAAAAAGAAAAAACTAAACCACGATGACCGCAAAAGCAATAATATTCCAACGCTTTACTCGAAAGCTAAATCATGAAATGAAGACGAAAAAAATAAAATAAAAAAAAATTTTAAAAAACCACATCTTATACGACACCTCCTCCTTTCCTCCTCTTATCCGACATCTCCTCCTCCTCCTCCTCCTCCTCCTCCTCCTCCTCCTCCTCCTCCTCCTCCTCCTCCTCTTCAGCTCGAGTGCAACTCGAACGTTTTGAAGTTCATCGTCTGTACAAATGAGGGCAAAATGTTCAAGTCGAGTGACAACGTTTTCCCTGTTCAGAAGTTCGTAGGAAAATATTTACTCACGGCATTATCAAAGTTTCACATGATTATTATTATTATTATTATTATTATTATTATTATTATTATTATTATTATTATTATTATTATTATTATTATTATTATTATTATTATATTATTATTATTCAGCAGATGAAACTTGTTCATATGGTACAAGCCAACAGGACTTATTATTATTATTATTATTATTATTATTATTATTATTATTATTATTATTATTATTATTATTATTATTATTATTATTATTATTCAGTAGATGAAACCTATTCATATGGAACAAGCCCACCACAGGGGCCACTGACTTGAAATTCTTTAAGCTTCCAAAGAATATGATGGTGTTCATTAGGAAGAAGTAAGAGGAAGTAAAGGGAGATACAAAAAGGAGATATCTCACTTATTAAAAAAATTTAAAAAAAATTAATTAATAAATTAACAGATAGGTGAAAACGTATGGAAATGCAAGGAGGATGGTATAAGACTGAATTGGAGACGATTGTAAGGATAAACAGGGCGAAAAATCTGACACAATATTGATCAATTGAGAACATATATAGTGTGTATGTGTGTGTGCGTGTGTAAATATATATATATATATATATATATATATATATATATATATATATATATATATATATATATATATATATATATAAATATACATATATAAATACATATATATACATATATACTTATATACATACACACATACCATGTGCGTTAGAATTCACTCCCCATAAAAGTCGGAAATGGATATTTTTGCGCTGAAACATTTTCCTTTACGTAAGCCTCATAGATATGTATCTAAACCGTAAAAAAAAAAAAAAAAAAACTTCCCCCTGTATCAAACAAAACCCCAACAAAGGAAGTGGAAGGAAAAATATGGAAAGGGGAGAAAGATCCTTATCAAATTTCGTGACCAAAGAATTTATTGAAAAAAATCGATGGGCTGTGAAATGGAAAGTTTAATTTTCCCATAGGCCGAAGATCTATTTTTTTAAGGGGGAAGCCAGTTAATTTTATTTTTTTACCTGAAAGTGACACTGGGATGTATGTATGTATGTATGTATGTATGTGTGTATGTATGTATGTATATATATATATATATATATATATATATATATATATATATATATATATATATATATATATATATACAAAACATCAGGTCTCCTTTGGGGATTTCGTCATCGCAGAACTCGGGATCCAATTGACAGTTGCAGAGATATGAAGTTTATCTGTGCTGATGCTTTTGGGATCTAAAATGTTACAGTTTGATCAATGCTTTCCCATTTCCACAACACTCGGATGTAATACTGGATACGCTTTTGCGCCGTTTGTATGTGCCGAAATTGTTTGTGTGTGTGTGTCTGTATATATGTATATGTGTATATATATGTATATATATATATATTATATATATATATATATATATATATATATATATATATATATATATATATATATATATATATATATATATATATATATATATATATATATATATATATATATATATATATATATATATATATATATATATATATATATATATATATATATATATATATATACATATATATATATTCATATATATATATATATATATATATATATATATATATATATATATATATATATATATATATATATATGTTGGACTAAGCAGCAATGGGCTACAGTGAGGCGCAAAAAGCCAAGAGTGTCACTGCGTAAATAGATTTCTGATCAATAGAAAAAATCGTTTCTTGACTGTATAATAATAATAATAAATAATAATAATAATAATAATAATAATAATAATAATAATAAATAATAATAATAATAATAATAATAATAATGATGCTTTAACCAAGAAAATTTCTTAGTGAATACCTTTTGAAGACTCGGGTTTTCAGAAGTGATGGAACTGAAAATCTATTTTTTCTGTTTTCGTAACCAGGAACAAAAGATTTCTGATCAATAAAAAAAATCGATTCTTGAAGATAATAATAATGTTAATGCTTTAACCAAGTAAACATCTTATTGAATACCTTCTGAAGACGTCGGGTCTTCAGAAATGACGGAACTAAAAAATTCAGTTGTTTTTTATGTATTCTTAACAAGGAACAAAAATGTCAAAGTTATATTATCACGTTGGTATAATGGTGTTATGTATCCCCTAAGGTACAGCCGACTCAATTCTTCGCAGAAACAAGAGATTTTTTCCAACCCACACGAAAAGCCACTTGGCGTATCGCAAGAATTACGTTATGGACGGACAGAAAAGTAAGAATGTCCAAGACGTGATAAACACCCATTAAAGCATCATTTTAGAAAAATTCTGGTTACCAACAATGGATTTAACCACCTTTTACTGGAAGATCTTTTAAAGGGACGAAAATGAACTTACATCAATTAGTCTGTGTCTTTCCATTAACAGGGGCAAAAATCAGATCTGAAATTGAGCAAAAATCCTTTCGCGCACAGACTGAAAAGTGCTTTCCTAATCAGATCAACATCGCCTTTGGGTGTCTGGAGAAAAATTAATTTCCATTATGATGAGCAACGATCCTCTTACCATCCTGAATAAAATTCTGTCTATTAATATACAAGTAAAAAATGCGCCGAAGTTTCTTCGGCGCAATCGAGTTTTCTGTACAGCGTATAATCAATGCTGCCGAAAATAGATCTGTCTTTCGGTGGTCTCGGTATAATGCTGTACGAGCAGCGGCCCATGGAACTTCAACCACGGGCCAGTGGTGGCATGTCTTATATCGCTGCCAGACGCACGATCATGGCTAACTTTAACCTTGAATAAAATCAAAACTACTGAGGATAGAGGGCTGCAATTTGGTATGTTTGATTATTGGAGGGTGAATGATCAACATACCAATTTGCAGCCCTATAGCCTCGGTAGTTTTTAAGATCTGAGGGCGGACAGAAAACGTGCGGACGGACAGACAAAGCCATCTCAATAGTTTTCTTTTACAGAAAACCAAAAACTTACTTCGCAAGAGAGTGTCTCTTGTCGTTTAACGAGTAACGAGAACAAAATTGATAAAGAATTGACGAATGCTTATAGTAACCCCCGCAAAATGGCGACAAGGATTATTCCAATATAAAAATTGAGAATATTTATAAAGAGCAAAGATCGGTGACGAGACGCCAGCCAGAATCATTCATCAACCTTTCGCGAAGATCTGATATTGATGTCGGCGGTGACGGAATATGCAAAGCGGCCATGAATCATGGAAGATGCTTTGTCACAATAGCCAACAGACCTGACTTGTACCGTAATACACAACACGACTCTGCAATTAAACTATTCGAGCTGAACATTTATATGTTCAGCTAATATTTTCAAAAATTAGTGCTTTCAGTTTGGAAGTTCTAAAAAACATTCTGAATACACATTTTATTGTAGTTGCCAATGACAAGGCAAGAAGGACAATAATTGCAGAATATAAAATCACGCATTAAGATTCAGGGGCAAATGTCCCGCTTTATGATGTCTGTTGGACCTGAAGACTAAATCGTATGATGAAGAGAAACTTGAAAAATCCTTTTAAAATGATTGTGTTCTACTTTTAAAGCTCTGTCTGTCTGTCTGTCTGTCTGTCTGTCTGTCTGTCTGTCTGTCTGTCTGTCTGTCTGTCTGTCTGTCTGTCTGAACTAAAATTATGAAAACTTCTGGATTTGTCTGTCTGTCTGTCTGTCTGTCTGTCTGTCCTAAAATTATGAAAACTTCTGGATTTGTCTGTCTGTCTGTCTGTCTGTCTGTCTGTCTGTCTGTCTGTCTGTCTGAACTAAAATTACGAAAACTTCTGGATTTGTCTGTCTGTCTGTCTGTCTGTCTGTCTGTCTGTCTGTCTGTCTGTCTGTCTGTCTGTCTGTCTGTCTGTCTGTCTGAACTAAAATTACGAAAACTTCTGGATTTGTCAGTCTGTTTGTTTGTCTGTCTGTCTGTCTGTCCTAAAATTATGAAAACTTCTGGATCTGTCTGTCTGTCTGTCTGTCTGTCTGTCTGTCTGTCTGTCTGTCTGTCTGTCTGTCTGTCTGTCTGTCCTAAAATTATGAAAACTTCTGGAAAAATTATGAAAACTTCTGGATTTGTCTGTCTGTCTGTCTGTCTGTCTGTCTGTCTGTCTGTCTGTCTGTCTGTCTGTCTGTCCTAAAATTATGAAAACTTCTGGATTTGTCTGTCTGTCTGTGTCTGAACTAAAATTACGAAAACTTCTGGATTTGTCTGTCTGTCTGTCTGTCTGTCTAAACCAAAATTAAGAAAACTTATGGATCTGTCTGTCTGTTTGTCTGTCTGTCTGAACTAAAATTACAGAAAACTTCTGGATCTGTCTCTCTGTCTGTCTGTCTGTCTGTCTGTCTGTCTGTCTGTCTGTCTCTGTCTGTCTGTCTGTCCTAAAAATTATGAAAACTTCTGGATTTGTCTGTCTGTCTGTGTCTGAACTAAAATTACGAAAACTTCTGGATGTCTGTCAGTCTGTCAGTCTGAGCTAAAATTACGAAAACCTGTCTGAACCAACATTACGAAAACTTCTGGATTTAACTTCTGGATTTGTCTGTCTATTATATAATACCTAATACAGTATATTTCTCACCGACCCTGCAACATCCACTCTCTCTCTCTCTCTCTCTCTCTCTCTCTCTCTCTCTCTCTCTCTCTCTCTCCTTGGAAGAGTCTTACAAAGATATAAGATGCGACTCTTAACATTCAGCGAGCGTTCCGAAGTCGCTCCAGTTTCATTTCTACCGAATAGAGTCGGGTTTCTCGGAACGACTTCCGTTTCGACGCCTTTTTCCCTCAGTCTAATTTTTCCTTCTCCTCAGACGAGGATAAAAATAAGAAGAAAATAAAAAAAACTATTCTATTCAGGACAATATCAAAGGACGCGAAATAAGATATATTAAGTTGTATAGACGAGAAAACTCTGTTTTTCCAAATGCATTATTCATTTCGGAATAAAGGTGATCATCAAAAAAAAAATAACTGAGTTGGTTAGAAGTAGCCTTATGAATGTGATTCTAAAGCAGTTCCGTCTGGGGGTTAGGTATCAATAGAAAACAGACATAAAGTATAGGAGATTTTACGGTAGTTCTTCCATTCTCTTTTGTGGTTCTATATTATTCTCTAATCTTTTGTACCAGCATCTTTCACTGTACACCTGCGATTTCGGTTCGACAAAATAATGCACTGAAAATTATTCGTCTGCAATCTGTATTTTTTATTGTTATCATTTTTAATGTTTTTTTTTTTTTGCTATACATACATACTCGGTTCTATATTATTTTCTGCCCTTTCGTAACAGCATCCCTTAATGAGGAATACACACACACACAGGTGTATTTTTGTAAGAGGAAATCCAAATAACAGTGGAAATGAAACGAGCAACAGATTCTCTTTAAAAAAAAAAAAAAAAAAAAGGCCTTCCACAGAATAGTGCAAAGCAGTGGGAGCTCACTCGAATTAATCAATTGACACAAGAATCACAGAGATTATAAAAACACTCTAAGATATTTCACACTTTTTTGTTATGATAAATTCGTTAAAGTGCGAGTTGGCCCGTCTCTCCAAAATGAACTATCAAAATTAATTAAGTAAATAAACAAGTAAACAATGCGCCGAAGTTTCTTCGGAGCAATCGAGTTTTCTGTACAGCCGCTACAGGGTATAATCAACGCCACCGAAACTAGATCTAATCTTTCGGTAGCCTCGGTATAATACTGTATGAGCCGCGGCTCGTGAAACTTCAACCACGGGCCGGTGGTGGCCTATCCTATATCGTTGCCAGAAGCATGATTATGGCTAACCTTAACCTTACATAAAATAAAAACTACTAAGGCTAGAGGGCTGCAATTTGGTATGTTTGATGACTGGAGGCTGGATGATCAACATACCAATTTGCAGCCTTCTGGCCTCAGTAGTTTTTAAGATATGATGGCGGACAGAAAAAAGTGCGGACAGAATAAAGTGCGGACGGACAAACAAACCCGGCACAATAGTTATCCTTTACAGCAAACTAAAAATAAACCACTCTTGTAACTGGAAGATGATTCAAGCTATTTCCAGCCACAACTTTTAATTGTTTCTCGGATTCGCTTTCGCTTTTTGACGGGGGGTGTCCGGAAGTCATCAAACAACGATGAAACCCATCAACTAGTTTATAATTTTTTTTATCTTCCAGGGACGTGACAGCCATCATACGTTTTACTGCTGATCTTCGTTCCTGGAAGTTTCCCTATAAAATAATCGAGGGGATATTTTCAGAATGGTAGCGAGAGCCAACTCAGCAATTCTGAAACAATTCTCTCTCTCAGAGCCAATCTTCTATTTTTGGGGCGACTCTTGTCTTTTCCTTATATCTTTTTCTCTCTTGCATTTTAATACATCTTTACTTATTAATTTAATTTTTCTCTTTAATAAGTGAAATCTCTTCTTTCAGTATTTCCCTTGACCTCCTCTTACTTCTTCCTAATGAACTCCATATTCTTTGGAAGCTTGAATTTCAAGTCAATGGCCCCTGTGGTGGGCTTGTTCCATATGAATAAGGTTCAAATTCTGAATAATAATAATAATAATAATAATAACAATAATAATAATAATAATAATAATAATAATAATAATAATAATAATAATATGCCACAGTGACCATGAACGATGGTTTTCATATCTACTGAAACTCTTAAACCTATAACATTACCATTTATTGAACACCAGAATAATGTTTCTGTATTATAATACAATGTTACAATACATTCTCCAGCCTTACAAAACTATACAAAAACTATAAAAAAAAAAGTTACTCAGCGGAAGAGTTAACTATAAGAAAAAGTTCTTCAGAGCAGAGTTAACTAAAAAAAAAGTTATTCAGAGCAGAGTTAACTAAAAAAAAAAGTTATTCAGAGCAGAGTTCAACTGACGTCGGTTCTTTGCGTTGACTATATAAATCTCAGGGGCAACATAAAATCAAAGGTCAAGAGAAGTATTTCCTATGGTATGGCTTACATAACAGAAGCCTTGTCCATCACTGGTATCAATCATATACCTTGCCCCTGAGGCATAAACATTTTGATTACACGGGAGAGAGAGAGAGAGAGAGAGAGAGAGAGAGAGAGAGAGAGAGAGAGAGAGAGAGAGAGAGATACTTTTTCTTGGATTACATTGCAATATTATGCAAAATATCAGATTCATATCAAATAATTCATATTTCTTTAAATTAAACATAAACAGTTTGATTAAAATGGAGAGAGAGAGAGAGAGAGAGAGAGAGAGAGAGAGAGAGAATAATTTTCCTTGGATTATAATGCAATGTTATGCAAAATATCAGATTCATATTAAATAATTCATATTTCTTTAAACTAGCTTTATAGCATGAACAGAGAGATTTCAATTTCAAATAGAAATGAATCCCAGAGGTGATGTTAGACGAGATCGCCATTGTTTGCAATAATATCGTAATATCAGTGATTTTAAATCAATGATATTTCTTTAATCAATTTGAGATAGAAATGACTCCCAAGGTGATGTTATGAGTAGTAGTAGTAGTATTGTTAGGAAAGTGCATTGTGTATCCAGTGATATTTCTAAAATACAATATGTATGGGTGGTTAAAATATGAAGGGACGGGGGAATAGTAGTAGTAGTAGTAGTAGTAGTAGTAGTAGTAGTAGTAGTGTTAGTAGTAGTAGTAGTACCAGCAGCAGTTGGTACCCAGCATCCATCTTCTGCAGTACTTTTGTCATGGGAATCACGGCTATTATTATTATTATTATTACAGTGAGTCGCCTTGAAAGATCTCCCTCCTGATGTTAACCTCTGTCATCTTATGAGAACAAGCCCACCAAAGGGGCCACTGACTTGAAATTCAAGCTTCCAAAGAGTATTATGGTGTTCATGAGGAAGAAGTAAGAGGAGGAGGCAAAGGGAAATGCAGAAAGAAGCAGGATAAAACAAAATACAAGAAAGCACAGAACTCCAATAAAAATATTTTTGGCAATAAAACCAACAGAAGAATCAACTACAACAGTAAATATTCCTACTCTAACCAGACTTCTTACTGGTCCGATGAATACTTTCCCAAACTGCCTTTTTTATTTATTCCAAAACAAAAGTGAATAGACCATTTATGCCATTGACTTTCCTTAAGGACCCGAGTGACACAAATGGGTTCACAAAAAGAGAGAAAGCTAATAATTAATATATATTCTTCTTATTCAATAACGTAATGTTAATTTACGTTTATTTACAATGAAATCTAATTAATATCTTCTTATTCCATAAAGTAATGTTAATCTACGTATGCCTATACTGAAGTTCAATTAATATCTTCTTATTCCCTAAAGTCGTGTTAATCTACTTATGCTTACAGTGAAATTTAATTAATATCTTTTTATTCCCTATACTTATGAAATTTAATTAATACCTTCTTATTCCCTAAAGTAATCTTAATTTACGCATGCTTATACTGAAATTCAATTAATATATTCTTGTTCCCCATAATTATAATGAAATTTAATTAATACCTTCTTATTCCCTATGCTTATCGTGAAATTCAATTAATATCTTCTTCCCTACGCTTATAATGAAATTAATATCTTCTTCCCTATACTTATAATGAAATTAAATTAATATATTTTTCCCTACACTTATAATGAAATTAAGTTAATATCTTCTTCCCTATACTTATAATGAAATTTAACTCATATCTTCTTATTCCCTAAAGTAACGTTAATCTACGTATACTTATGATGAAATTTAAGTCCTTTAAAAAAAGAAAGAGGCGAAGGTTTTTCGTGTCTTTTCACCCAAAACAGGGTCGACTTAATTCCAGTCGTCTCACTCCGGCGTTGTTAGATTAGCCTGGACCTACATCAGCTTAATACGAAGCCCCCCAAGACTTACGTTTTAATCTCTTTGCTCGAGAAATG
>NC_089756.1:31978761-31986261 GCF_040412425.1 Macrobrachium rosenbergii | reverse complement strand
AAAGCGGGGGAGGAGAGAGAGAGAGAGAGAGAGAGAGAGAGAGAGAGAGAGAGAGAGAGAGAGAGAGAGAGAGAGAAGAAAATCATAAACGACAAACAACAATTCCCAGGATCAAAACTAAATGTTATATCACAGCTGCAATAAGTCAAAACTCCTCAGTATAAAAATATCGGAGGGACTCGAAACGATAACGAGCGCGAAGGACACGACGACAAAGGCCGTTTTATAAATAGGCTGTCTGATCCCCGACGAGGAGGTATAGACTGTATATATATATATATATATATACATATGTATAGAGGTATTCACGCCCAAGGGTCTGGAAGTGGGCGGATGCTACCTGGACCGTGGGTGGATGAAAGGCGTTCGAGGGAATTAAGGTTAACCGATAGGGGAAACGAAAGGTATTATTAAGGTCTCATGTGGATATTGGAAAAGGCGGAGGGAGGAGGAGGAGGAGGAGGAGGAGGAGGAGGAGGAGGAGGAAAGGAGGAACCAGGAGGAGGAGGAGACGACCCAAGAAAACGAATAGGGGCTGAGGAACAGAACCGAAAAGAAAGGGGGGGAGAGGAGGAGGTGGATAATAAAGGAGTTGACGATGAGGTGGTGGAGGAGGAGGAGGAGGAAAATCAGAGATAGAAAAATGAATAGGGGCTGGAGAATAGGACAGAAGAGAAAAGGGAGGATTTAGGAATATGGAAAGAAAGGAGGAGGAGGAGGAGGAGGAGGAGGAGGAGGAGGAGGAGGAGGAGGAGGAGGAGGAGGAGGAGGAGGAGGAGGAAAATCAGAGATAGGAAAATCAATAGGGGCTGAAGAACAGAACGGAAAAGAAAGGGGAAGGGAGGAGGAGGTGGAAGAGAAAGGAGTTGACGATGAGGAGGAGGAGGAGGAGGAGGAGGAGGAGGAGGAGGAGGAGGAGGAGGAGGAGGAGGAGGAGGAGGAGGAGGAGGAAAAGGAAAGGTGGGCCAGAGAGATAGGAAAATGAATAGGGGTTGGAGAATAGGACGGAAAAGAAAAGGCCCGTTCTGAGAATATGTAAAGAAAGGGGAAGAATAACAGTAGGAAGCAGATAAACAATGGGATGGGAAAGGAAGAAAATAAATGAGGGTTGAAGAGCAGGGCGAAAAGAAAGGAGAGAGGGGAAATAGAATAAGCGTGGGACGAAGATAAACAACTGGTAGAAAAGGAAGCGGGAAAGGAGAACTAAAGAGGTGTGAAGGAGCAAGAACAGGTGGAAGGAATGGAAGAGACGAACTAAAGGAGAGGAAGAATAAGAATGTTTCGTCAATGAACAAAAGAGATACGTTTAATGTACCGTTTCACGGAAAGACACACACACAAACATATATATACATATATATATATATATATATATATATATATATATATATATATATATATATATATATATATATACATACATATATATACATACATATATATATATATATATATATATATATATATATATATATATATATATATATATATATATATATATATATATTAATCGTCAGGAGATTCTAATGTCATCATAGTTACATTTTAACATTTTCTATTTTCCTTGTATTTTAATACGTCTTTAGTTTTCTGTAAAAGAAAACTATTGTGCCGGCTTTGTCTGTTCGTCCGCACTTTTTTCTGCCCGCCCTCAGATCTTAAAAACTACTGAGGCTAGAGGGCTGCAAATTGGCATGGTGATCATCCACCCTCCAATCATCAAACGTACCAAATTGCAGCCCCCTAGCCTCAGTAGTTTTTATTTTATTTAAGGTTAAGATTAGCCATAATCGTGCATCTGGCAATGATATAGGACAGGCCACCACCGGGCCATAGTTAAAGTGTCATGGGGCGTGGCTCATACAGCATTACACCGAGACCACCGAACGACAGATCTATTTCTGGTGGCCTTGATTATACGCTGTACAGAAAACTCGATTGCGCCGGAGAAACCGGTGCATTTTAATACATCTGTACCCACTTATTATTAATTAATTAATTTATTTATTAATGAAATTTGAAGACAATATCGTCCTTACCTGCTCCTGATATCTAGGCCCTGACAAAATAGACAAGAATCAAGAAGTATTTCCTAAGTTTCAATTTAGCTTAATACCACCCCCCAAAAAAATATTCGCCCTCCCCACTTCCCCATCCTTCTCAAAAGTCCCCACTTAATGAGACCCGTCATAACAGCCTACTATCTCGCCCTTACGACCTCCTTACTTCCGCCTCTACAGGAGCCTCCGGGGCTAAGAGGAATTTGGGGATGACATCAACTGGGATATTTCAAATGGGAAAAGTAGAAAGTTGCTGATTTGGTTCTCCCAAGTTTTAAAAAGTACCGCTGTAAAGGAATCAGAGTCCCTGTTTTATGGGTCTACCCGGCTTTATCTAGATTCTGTCCCCCCCAGAACTCATTCGGCTTTTCGACAGGAAGGGGATTTTTCCACACTTTTCAAAAGGGTATATAGTCTTCATCACAAGGCGTCACGGACACAGCGTCTGCTTTAATTCATGTCGTAAACTTTTGAATTTCTGAAAAGTGCTGGCAAAAGCACATACGTGTATATATGTATGTATTATTATTATTATTATTATTATTATTATTATTATTATTATTATTATTATTATTATTATTATTATTATTCAGAAGATGAAACCTATTCACATGGAACAAGCCCACCAAAGGGGCCATTGACTTGAAATTCAAGCTTTCAAAGAATATGGTGTTCACTTGAAATTATTATTATTATTATTATTATTATTATTATTATTATTATTATTATTATTATTATTATTATTATTTCAGTAGGTGAAACCTACTCACATGGGACAAGCCCACCAAAGGTGTGCCATTGACTTCAAATTCAAGCTCCCAAAGAATGTTGGTTTCAACCTCCCACCGCAGCAGACCCCCCAACACTGCAGCAGTAACTGATCATGATACGGAGCCGCCAGTGATTTTTCATCGCCCTGCGGAAGACGCGAACCCCATGGCATCTGACGCTAACCACTATACCACCGGACCATTATTTTAGATTTTTAGTTGGCTTCGCATTTGTCTTGGGAAGATCGGCTAGCTGAAAGCGTTAAATCCAGTGCTCTTTTCATCGGCTGAGTTATCAAATCTTGATCCATTCTTTTGTGTTCCTATTTAAAAAAACATTCAAGTCCTTATTGGCTTGTTTTATTTGTTAAACAGGTAATGTTGCAACGCTAGTGAAAATCATAATTTAATTCAGAACTGAATATATATTTTTCAGTTAAAAAACTATATCATAATCATTTTTCCGTCAGTAAAATTGTTTTGTACATTTTTCAGAGACAATCACTATACAATCATTTAAACAATCACTATACCACAATCATTTATCCGTCAATGAAATCCAGCATTCTCTAAGACCCACCTAATTCGAATCTGTCACTCTTCTAAAAACTATATCATAAACTTTTTCCGTCAGTAAAATCGTTTTATATATTTTTCATATACAATCACTATACAATCACTTAAACAATCATTATACCACAATCATTTATCTGTCAAGGAAATCGAGTATGCTCAACTCTGTCACTTCTGAAAACTATAAAGTATCATGATAATTTTTCTGTCAGTCAAACCGTTTTGTATATTTTTCAGACACAATCACTACACAATCACTTAAACATTCACTGCACCACAATCATTTATCCGTCAATGAAATCCAGCATTCTCAAAGACCCACCTAACTTAAATCTGTCACTCAATTTAAAACTATATCAATCATTTTTCTTTCAGTCAAATCGTTTTGTGTATTTTTCAAATACAATCACTAATACCACAGTCCGTCAGTGAAATCGAGCACGTTCAAAGACCCACAAATACCTCGAATCTGTCACTCACCTGTCACGCATCTAGAGATAAGAGGCCCACCTGGTCGCCTGAACTGCGGAGTTCAGATTATTCTCCTCTTATTCCGGGATGTCTCCGAAGGCGGCAAGTTTGCCAGAAGTTAAAACTTCTGCTCGCAAACTTTTACTTTCGGGAGTTTCAGATACCGGGAAATATTTAGCCATGCCACTTAAAGGGAAAACAACGGTAGGCTGGAACTCGGAGTTCGTTCGTTTGTTTCATTATTATTATTATTATTATTATTATTATTATTATTATTATTATTATTATTATTATTATTATTATTAATTAATTAATTAATGTTAATATTAATAATAATAATAATAATAATAATTATTATTATTATTATATTATTATTATTATTATTATTATTATTATTATTATTATTATTATTATTATTATATTATTATTATATTATTATTATTATGGTGTTCATTACCAAGAAGTGAGAGGGGGATAAAAATGGGAAATACAGAAAGATGAGATCAGTTATCGGAAAAACAGATAAATTAACAAATTAATAAATGAATAAAAATGTAAGTTGAATATTAAAATAAGAGTTGAATTGTATTAGGGTAGAAATGCGTTGCATCTTCACTTGAACTTCAATCATTTCAATAATGGCGTAAGTGAAGACAAAATAGAATATCCACCTACTCCATTAGGCAACCGTATTTAAGAGTCTTTGTTTTCATTAACTGAATAATACAGAAAGTTAAAGTTAAAGTCCTCCTGAGCCTCTGTAGGCTCATAGGGCAGACGCTGATCTCCTGTTTCTTAGGCCGACAGCCAGTGGGGGGCAGGTCCCAAAGCCTATGACACGTGGCCAGGGTGTCGCTGGACCCACTGTTTAACTCCCCAGCCCGGGGCTGGTACCTATTGGTACCTATTCTCCTACTGAACCTCTCAGGTTTTCTCGGACCGTTAGGTTGACGGGCTACCGGATTTGTGCAGTGGCTCAATCCGAGCCATCAGTGAGCGGCGGGATTTGAACCCCGGCCCTCTCGACTGGTAGCTGAGAATCATACCACTGCGCCAACGTGACGGCAATAATACAGAAACTAAATACAAAATGTCCACCGGGCTGTTTTTTATATATTGCGTGAGTGTTAAAGAGTTATTTTGAAGAGAAAAATAGAGAAAAATAAAACAATCTTGCTTGCTTGAGCAAGACAGAATGTCTGAGATGCTGTTATGAATAACCATCTAGTTACATTCCGGATCACCCCGAAATCTAGGCTCTAAAATAATAATAATAATAATAATAATAATAATAATAATAATAATAATAATAATGAGTACATCTTTTTTCGGGGATCAGTCCATATCACCTTAGTTTTCCAAGGATTTACAATTCACAGCAACAAAACTGGATAAATAAATCCTAAATGTTTGTTATTTATCTTATTTGACTGTCCAATGCATTCACTGTTGAGCTTGAACTTTGTAAATGCCTATATATAACAAACACACTGCTAACAAATATATATATTATATATATATATATATATATATATATATATATATATATATATATATATATATATATATATATATATATATATATATATATATATATTTATATATATATACAAACGCTGTATAAGCCGCGACTAATGATACAAGATAAACTGGAGAGAAAGTAATTGTAATCTCCAGCCGTAATGAATACGCTGGCGTCATGAGAAGATTACCCGCTCCCCTAATCCCTTAAGCGCTCGGATCATTACACATTTTACACGGCGTAATGTAACGGCCCTTGCCAACCACAAAGCCTATTTTCTTCGGCTATTATCGTAAAGCATTTCTCTTAACACAATGCATTAAGAGTCGCTTTATGTAAAAGGTATATTAAGGTAATATACACGGAGTCATTGTTATTTAGAGGGTTTTTGTGGTAAGTGCTGACGTAATGAAAACCTTCGGTTAACAAAGTAAAATTCATGAGGGAGGACGGGAAAAGTGCGGACAGGGAAAAGTGCGGACAGAAAAAGTGCGGACAGAAAAAAGTGCGGACGGAAAAAAAAGTGCGGGTAGAAAAAAGTGCGGACAGGAAAAAGTGCGGACAGGAAAAAGCGGGGACAGAAAAAAGTGCGGACAGAAAAAAGTGCGGACAGAAGTGTGGACAGAAAAAAAAAGTGCGGACAGAAAAAGTGCGGGCAGAAAAATGTGCGGACACGAAAAGTGCGGACATAAAAAAAGGGCAGACAGAAAAAGTGCGGACATGAAAAACAGGGCGGACAGAAAAAGTGCGGACAGGAAATAGTGAGAACGGGAAAAGTGCGTGCGGACAGAAAAAGTGCGGGCAGAAAAAAGTGCGGATAGAAAAGTGAGGACGGGAAAAGTGCGGACAGAAAAAAGTGCGGACGAACAGACAAAGCCAGCACAACAGTTTTCTTTTACAGAAAATTAAAAAAAAACACTGAAAAACATGTTGCTGTTCATATAATGTTGGCACCACTCAAACAATTGTCTTCACATTTAACAAGTTTTCTAATAATATTAATTTCCTTTTCTACCAAACATGACCATCAAACACTAGCGTATAGGGGGGGGGAGCGCCTGGGCACGTGGCCCCCCCCATGAAAAATTATTACAAAATAATAATATTGAAGATTTACATAACATAAATGGGGAAAAAATCTTCTATAAAAATAATAAAAATATTTTGAGAAAAAATGATTAACAATAATCTTTATGATAAATATATATATATATATATATATATATATATATATATATATATATATATATATATATATATATATATATATATATATATAGTGTGTGTGTGTATAATATGGAAATTGGTGGCCCCCACCCCCATGAAATTTTTCTGGACCCCCTAGTGCCAACAAACATGATAAACAACAAACAAAAACACAAAGAACTAATACCAGCCACCCTCACTGTATCTCATTAAGTATTAATTCCCCCAAAAGAAACAACAGAGGGAGCGCTTAAATAGAAAAAGTAAAAAAAAAAAAAGGAAAATGCTGACATCATCAATTATTAAGCGATTCTTTTTACGATCATCATTTTTCCCCGGAGTTGATCCCACGGGAGGGGTTTTGGGTAAGAACGCGGCGCGGTACTTAAAGGTAAGAGAGGAGGTACGGGTACTTAATGAGGTACTCATAATGCTCTATCGAGGAATTTTGGAGAGAGAGAGAGAGAGAGAGAGAGAGAGAGAGAGAGAGAGAGAGAGAGAGAGAGAGAGAGAGAGAGATTTTTAGATAGGAAGGTGGATATGGATAACGGTTAAAGTGCTTATCAAGGCCTATCTAGGAAATTTAGAGAGAGAGAGAGAGAGAGAGAGAGAGAGAGAGAGAGAGAGAGAGAGAGAGAGAGAGAGAGAGAGAGATATTTTTCTAAGATGGAAGGAAGGGTATGGCTCCTTATTGAGGTAACTATAATGCCCCATCGAAGAATTTTGGAGAGAGAGAGAGAGAGAGAGAGAGAGAGAGAGAGAGAGAGAGAATATTCTCTTTTCTCTATTCCCTTGTCTTTTATTTAGTGGGAATTGGAGCGAGGCACAGCAATTCCACTATAGACACCGTTCCTGGAATACAGATGAGGTGGAGTACCAGGCGCCGAAGATGATGATG
>NC_089756.1:31956261-31976261 GCF_040412425.1 Macrobrachium rosenbergii | reverse complement strand
TCTGCTAATTCCTAAACTCTCTCTCTCTCTCTCTCTCTCTCTCTCTCTCTCTCTCTCTCTTGTTTGTTTGTCTGTCTGTCTGTTTATGTTTGTGTTTCATAACTCTCTCTCAATTATCTCTCTTCTCTCTCTCTTCTCTCTCTAATATATATATATATATAAATATATATATATTACAAATATTTAAATATATAATACGGAATTTTGTATGAAGTTCTGGGAGGATTTCTCTCTCTCTCTCTCTCTCTCTCTCTCTCTCTCCCCTTGTTTTCCTCTTCCTCGATTCCCATTTTTCATCCGTTTTCATAACCGCCGACAATTATCGGAGCTTGAATTTCGAAACTTTGCTTCGCGGAATATAATTCGTCGTGTAAACTCTGCGGCCTTACAAAAAGTTTAAATATTAACACGGAATTTTGTATGAAGTTTGGGAGAATTTACGGAGCCTGACTCATCTGGGCATTAAGGCCACCTCTCTCTCTCTCTCTCTCTCTCTCTCTCTCTCTCTCTCTCTCTCTCTCAAAGGCCAAAGAAAGAGATGGAATCGGTAGTGCCTTATCATCATCATCATCATCATCATCATCATCACATCATCATTAGCGCATTTCGAAATGGCCTCGGTGTAATGATGTATGAGCCGCGGCCCATTAAACTTTAACCACGGTCCGGTGGTGGCCTTTCCTATATCGCTGCCAGATGCATGATTGTGGCTAACTTTAACCTTAAATAAAATAAAAACTACAGAGGCTAGAGGGCTGCAATTTGGTATGTTTGATGGTTGAAGGGTGGATGATCACCATACCAATTTGCAGCCCTCTAACCTCAGTGGTTTTTAAGATCTGAGAGCGGACAGAAAAGTGCGGACAGAAAACGTGCGGACAGAAAAACTGCGGACAGAAAAAGTGCGGAAAAAAACTGTTCGCACAGAAAAAAAGGAAAAAAGCGGACAAAAAAAACTGCAGGCAGAAAAAAGTGCGGACAGAAAAAACGCGGAAAAAAAACAGAAAAAGTGCGGACAAAAAAACTGCGGAAAAACTGCAGAAAAAAACTGCGACAGAAAAACTGCGGACAGAAATAAGTGCGGACAGAAAAACTGCGGACAGAAATAAGTGCGGACGGACAGACAAACCCGGCACAACAGTTTTCTTTTACAGAAAACTAAAAACGATAAACTAAGATGTGTAAAAAACATAAGTGTAAAATATTACGTTCTCTTCTACTTGACGGTTTTGGAGTTTAAACAACCACTCATCAATCTATCAACCAATCTATACCTATCTCCGCGTCACCGCTAACACTGAGGGTATTTTAAGACAAGTCTATTAAAAGTGGAACAACGTCTCGACTCACGAGCTGCCGAACCGAATCATTTTTATTTCCATCGCCGAGTCTGCGGGGAATTCAAACCGCATAACTCTGTCTTCTCGAGACAGAGAGATATCAAAGCGGAATCCTCCCTCGCAGCAGTGGAACAAAGGAGCCGAGTAATAAACGAATGTTAATTATGATAATGCAGAGAGTTGCATCATCATCATCATTATCATCATCATGACTAATCCGGCTAATGCATTAGACGGCAGTAAACCTCTGAAGAATTGCGTCAGCATCCGATATTATGACTGTTATAATAATACGTATAGGTATATAAAAGCACTGGCGTACTCGAACAAGCAAATCACACGCGCACGCACACACACATATATATATATATGTATATATATATATATATATATATATATATATATATATATATATATATATATATATATATATATATATATATATATATATATATATATATATATATATATATATATATATATATATATATATATATATATATATATATATATATATATATATATATACATATACATATATATATATACATACATACATACATATATAAATATACATATATATTATATACACACACACACATATATATATACTATATATATATATATATATATATATATATATATATATATATATATATATATATATATATATATATATATATGTCATTCAACCAGAAAGAGGACCGAGATCAATCCCACAGTGAGAAAAACGTTGGACACCGTTTCCTGTTGACTTCAGGAGTGAATTAGATACTTTGTGGTGAGGGGACTATGATGTACACCAACCTTTATCCCTGACTTCATCCCACAACATTTGACCAACTACCGGGTGTATTTATGGAACATTCCACCAGCTGATGATGGGGTGAAGAACAAAGAACGTAGGGGCAGCAACTTCACCCCGAACGGTGGTGAAAAAATACATGAACACAAGAGTGCAAGCCTTCATTAATTATAAAACATCTCAATCTTTCTTATGATTTACTTCTACAATAAAGACCAGATAAAACAATACTTTGAGAACCATTTCCCCAACAAAGTATGTAACAACAAAGGATCTAATATTTTATGACAAATACAACAAAAACACAAAAAAAACAAGTAAAAATGCGCCTAAGTTTCTTCGGCGCAATCGAGTTTCCTGTACAGCCGCTACAGCTTATAATCAAGGCAACCGAAAATAGATCTATCTTTCGGTGGTCTCGGTATAATGCTGTATGAGCAGCGGCCCATGGAACTTTAAATACGGCCTGGTGGTATCCTGTCCTTATCGTTGTCAGACGCACTATTATGGCTAACTTTAACCTTGAATAAAAAAATAAAAACTACTGAGGCTAGAGGGCTGCAATTTGGTATGTTTGATGATTGGATAGTGGCTGATCAACATACCAATTTGCAGCCATCTAGCCTCAGTACTTTTTAAGATCTGAGGGAGGACAAGAAAAAAAAGTGCAGACAGAATAAAGTGCGGACGGACAGACACAGCCGGCACAATAGTTTTCTTTTACAGAAAACTAAAAAGGGGACAATCTTCTCCCCTTCACAAAGAAAAGTCAGCGCATGAAACATCTCACCACCCGAACAAGCAGACGTATTATTAAGACAATAATAAGTTTTATTGCCACAGTAAATACTAACCTACCTTACCGTCTCGCCTGGGGGGCGATCGAATTCTGGCGCAATGCAGTCACAAGCGAAGGCTATCAATCAAGGTGTTCTCAAGCAAGCAAGGCTTGGTTTAATGCAGAAGTTAAATGTGTGATTTTTTTTTCTGTGTGCGCAGTGCGTGACAGGTGAAAGGTACAGGTATGACATATGTATTGCTCATGTAAAAGGTATTAACACGTGTGCAGAAAGGACGATATAGAAGTGATTCGCTTTATTTTTTTCTGTTCTTCTTTTTGTAGTTACTTGGGTGCACGTCCAGGCATGTGATAACTAACTGGTATTCAGTGGGAATATGTAATATGTATATATATATATATATATATATATATATATATATACATACAGTATATATATATATATATATATATATATATATATATATATATATATATATATATATATATATATATATATATATATATATATATATATATATATATATATATATATATATATATATATATATATACATGCATTCTAAGACCCCAACACAATAAAGAATAAACAGCAGTAGCATATTTTCTTCTCAACAAACCTACATAAGCCCATAATCCACATTTTTTTTTTCGTAAGATTTATATCCCAAACACGGTTTCCCTGTCCCCTCGTGCTCAAAGAAGTATTAATGAGATATCTTGTGCTTTGCTCCGGAAAAGAAAGCACTCCGAACTCCAAGTTAGTGTTGATTAGAACGTATTCACAAGCTCGCATTTGTTGTGGTGTGTGAGATGGCAGTTGGTGATAACATAGAGCCGAATTCTGAGCTGAATTCTTTGCCTTTATTTTTTCTTAGATTTTCACCGCTGGGGCCCCCAAGTGAAAAGCCTGGTATGATGTCTGGGTTTATCAAGACAGCCGGCTTTTGGAAAGCGTTCCGTATCGTGGGAATCGCTTGGGAGGGGATTAAAAACGAGGTCTTGGAAAGAGAGACGTACAAGGGGAAGAGAGAGAGAGAGAGAGAGAGAGAGAGAGAGAGAGAGAGAGAGAGAGAGAGAGAGAGATATATATCACACATACACACACTATATACACATATATATATATATATATATATATAGAGAGAGAGATATATATATATATATATAGACTAACATATATATATATATATATCATATAATATATATATATATATATATATATATATTATATATAATACGATAGATAATAGAATCAGATAGATAGATAGATATGTAATGTATATATACTGTACATATAATATAGTACATATCTGATATAACATACATAATATATATATATATATATATATTTGCTCGGAGAGACAGAGAGTCATGGAAAGAGAAAAGATCATTCACACACACACTCTCACACTCTGCCTTGCCTTTCATACAAAGGGCGAATAAATTAATATAAACGTCGACCAGAATAGAATCATCTGACACACTCTTGTTGTCGTTCCAGTTCGGTTGAGGGGAAACTTCCATAAATATATACATCATATTTTTGCTCTCTTTCTCTCTTTCTCTCTCTTGTGGGCCATGGAATATATCTGTCTATGAATATGAATGTTTCTCTCTCTCTCTTTCTCTCTCTCTCTCTCTCTCTCTCTCTCTCTCTCTCTCTCTGACTACTTCTTTTCTCTCTCTCTCTCTCTCTCTCTCTTTGTCTGTGTGTATATCTGTCTCTCTTTCCATGATTTCTTCTCTCTCTCTCTCTCTCTCTCTCTCTCTCTCTCAAGACTTCCCTCTCTCTCTCTCTCTGTGTGTGTGTCTTCCTCTTTCCATGACTTTCTCTCTCTCTCTCTCTCTCTCTCTCTCTCTCTCTCTCTCTCTCTCTCTCTCTCTCTCTCTTGGCTCTATTCCACCGTCGTTGTTATAAGGACAGTCCTTTGCAGGCACAATAAAGTCTTTGGTGAGTCTACGATGACTTGACAATGCAGATTTTTCATTGCCTCAATTTACAAAGTTAAGAAAGTTTGCGACCAAAAACATTTTTCTGTTTTGTAATAGAAAATTATATCCATTATAAACTAATGAGGAGATCGTTAATATAATTTCTTTTAATGAGGAGAATGAAGAAATTAGCAATATAACTTCTTCCTTAATATTTTTCTTTACCAATTAATTCTCAGGGAAAAGAATTTTAATCATAATCTAACTGATACAAAATTGAACTGATCTAATCTAAGATTCATCTAATCTAAGATACATGTCAATAATTATTATTATTATTATTATTATTATTATTATTATTATTATTATTATTATTATTATTATTATTATAACAATTCCTTGTTTTATGTTTCAGAGGCAATCAAACTGCAATCAAACTGCAAATTTTATCATTAACAATGTCAACTAATATGACGAGAATTGGGGACACTTACAGTTGTTCCGTAACGACTGAAACAGATCTGTCAAGGGTGCAGTTAATTATGTACTCAGCTAATTGGCGATGAATTTTAATTAACTTGGAAATATTCCGGAACATTGAAACTTAGTCTCTTTTTGCTTGTTTTATACGTTAATTAATCAAATCAGTATCTGTTCTGAGCACTACATCCTCCCTTCAAAAGATGTCGGGCAATTGGAACTTCAGACGTTCAAGCGAAAATGCAATACATTGCTACCCTAATGCTATTATTCTTGCATTTTGATGCATTTTTATCTATTTATCTACTTATTAATTTTTTAATAAATAATAATAATAATAATAATAATAATAATAATAATAATAATACCTTCACTGATATTAATCATTGTTGATCAACCCAGTTCATCCACCCAAACGTATCGATACATTTTTATCTATCTAGCTATTTATTCATTTATTTTTATCTTTTTTTAATTAGTGGTATCTCTTCTTTCTGTATTTCCCTTTACCGCCTCTTACTACTACAATAATAATAATAATAATAATAATAATAATAATAATAATAATAATAATAATAATAATAATAATAATAATAATAATAATAATAATAATAATAATAATAATAATAATAATAGATTAATAAAATATAATGATAATAATAGTAACAATAATAATAACAGATTAATGGGAAATAATAATAATAATAACAATATTAATAATAATAATAATAATAATAATAATAATAATAATAATAATAATAATAATACCTTCACTGATATTAATGATTGTTGATCAACCCAGTTCATCCACCCAACCTACAGCACGCAATGACAGGAAGTCATAATTTCTAATAAATAAACAATCAGAATTCACTGACACTAAGTGAGTGGCAGTAATTAGTGCAAAGCTTAAAAATGTGTACACGTTTTCCCACCGCTGTGTTGGACGGTATTTCATAATGTTTTAATTTCCAAGCAATGTTTCCACTTTGAAACGTCCATTATTGGAATTGGGAGCCAAATATAGTTTTCATTTACTGATAGCATCGTTACTGAAAATTAAATTAGCTTATTTATGATGTACCGGAGGCATATGTGTGTATGTGTGTGTGTGTATATATATGTATGTATATATATATATGTATATATATATATATATATATATATATATATATATATATATATATATATATATATATATATATATATATATATATATATATATATATATATATATATATATATATATATATATATATATATATATATATATATATATATATATATATATATATATGTGTGTGTGTGTGTGTATGTGTTTGTGTGTAGTATACAGTACACAGCAATTGTGTGTGCCAGTAGATTCTTGTCAATCTATAATACTCATTAAGACAGATTTTCTTCGGAATATATTAAAAGAGTATTCAAAACAAACCAAAAACAATAAAAAAAAAATTCAACAAACCCTAAAAACAAAACATCACCATCTCAAAACCTTTCTATTTGCCAAAAAACGGGGCAGCTGCCATTGAAAGTTTCTGCATCCTCATGGCATCGCAGCCTCGCCAGAATTCCTAGCCCTGGCAAAGGACTCTTATGTACAAAAGGAGAGATAAAGGTTCAAAGAAAACCTCCATCCATATTCATACTCCTCTCTCCATGGTCCCACCAAACATACAAAACGACGCCAAAGTTCACGAAGAAAAATATGATGTTGATATTTATGGCAGATTCTTCCTCAACCGAACCGGAGAGAGAGAGAGAGAGAGAGAGAGAGAGAGAGAGAGAGAGAGAGAGAGAGAGAGAGAGAGAGAGATACAAAAGTGGGTCAGATGATTCCATACCAGGCGACGTTTATGATGATTTATGAGGCCGGTATGAAAAGCAACATGATGCTGTCTCTCTCTCTCTCTCTCTCTCTCTCTCTCTCTCTCTCTCTCTGTGTGTGTGTGTGTGTGTGTGTGTGTACGACAGTCTCTTCAAGCCATTACCCATTGGATTTTTTCGATACGGAACGCCTTCAGAAACCTGGTTTTGTATTTTCTAAAATCATGCATGCGTCATATCAATCTTTTCAGTATGTATGTATGTATATATGAGATGCTTATAGTAAAGTCTCTCTCTCTCTCTCTCTCTCCTAATCTGCGAAAAGCAACATCATCCCTGACTACTAAACAGCTTTGTCAATGCAACCAGTGCTCTAAATCCTTCCCGAGTAGACCGTATTGGATTTCTCCATTAACTCGGAGATTTATCTCATAAAACTTTCGATAGAACGGCTAAACCTGGAATTAGTGGGTCTTACTTAATGGGTAATCAGCAAGCCTAGTACATAGCGTGCGTGTACATGATAGGAGAGAGTGAGTTCATATTCAGTTCTTTGGAGGAACGAAAAGCGGACTTTATTGCTGTCATTTTCTTCATATTTGCAATAGTTTAGAGCAATTAAGTTTTTATAGTTTACAGCAATTAATTTTTTTATAGTTTACAGCAATTAAGTTTTTTATAGTTTACAGCAATTAAGTTTTTTATAGTTTACAGCAATTAAGCTTTTTATAGTTTACAGCAATTAATTTTTTTATAGTTTACAGCAATTAAGTTTTTTATAGTTTACAGCAGTTAAGTTTTTTATAGTTTACAGCAATTAAGTTTGTTATAGTTTACAGCAGTTAATTTTTTATAGTTTACAGCAGTTAAGTTTTTATAGTTTACAGCAATTAAGTTTTTTATAGTTTACAGCAGTTAAGTTTTTTATAGTTTACAGCAACTAAGCTTTTTATAATATACAGCAGTTAATTTTTTTATAGTTTACAGCAATTAAGTTTTTCGTAGTTTACAACAATTCAGTTTTTTAGTTTTCTGTAAAAGAAAACTTTGATAGTTTACAGTCTGTCTAAGCTTTTTTCTGTCCGCAGCTTTTAATTTTTTATAGATTTAAAAACTACTGAGGCTTTCGAGGGCTACAAAATTAGTATTTTGATCATCCACCCTCCAATCATCAAACACATCAAATTGCAGCCCTCTGTCCTCGGTAGTTTTTCTTTCCGCACTTTTAAAGTTAGCCATCAGATTCTTAACGACATAGGCAGGCTAGACCGGGCCGTGGTTGGTATATTCATCACCCGCGGTTCATGATACCGAGATCACCGAAATGAATCATGAATCACTGACCACGGCCCGGTGGTGGCCTTTCCTATATCGTTGCCAGATGCACGATTATGGCTAACTTTAACCTTAAATCAAATTTTAAAAACTAATGAGGCAAGCCACCAACCCGTAAATAAAATTTTAAAAACTAATGAGGCTTAACCGAACATTAAATGAATTTTAAAACAATGAGGCTTAACTTTAACCTTAAATAAAATTTTAAAAATAACGAGGCTTAACTTTAACCTTAAATAAAATTTTAAAAACTAACGAGGCTAGAGGGCTGCAATTTGGTATGTTTTAACTGGAGGGTGGATGATCAACACAACAATTTGCAGCCCTCTAGCCTCAGTAATTTTTAAGATCTGAGGGCGGACAGAAAAAGTGCGGACAGAAAAAAGTGCAAACGGACAGACAAAGCCGGCACAATAGTTTTCTTTTACAGAAAACAAAAAAAAAAAAATACAAGGTAAAACAGTGAGAGCTTTTCGAACTTCACAAAAGCGCAACTTGAATTTTATTTCCAGAGCTCTTTTGTCAACATGGCGCATATTAATTAAGAGCTAAAGTTGAAAATACCCGAACTGGAGAAGTGCTTGTTAATACCAAGATAATATCTGGTCGCAAAATGCGATTATTTCGCATTTAACTGCATTCATGAAAATCATGTTTGTGAGAAATTCTCAGATATTCGTATATATACGTTCCTTAAGATTTTCATCTTTATTATTATTATTATTATTATTATTATTATTATTATTATTATTATTATTATTATTATTATTATTCAGTAGATGAAACCTATTCATATGTAACAAGTCCACTAAAGAGGCCATTGACTTGAAATTCAAGCTTCCAAAGAACATGACGTTCATTAGGAAGAAGAGAGAGGAAGTAAAGGGAAATACAGAAAGAGGAGATCTCACTCATTAAGAAAAAAATAAAATAAATTAATAAATAGATAAAAATGTATTAAATGCAAGGAGAATAGTATTAGGGCAGTAATGCATTTCATCTTCGCTTGAACTTCTGAAGTTCCACGGGCCAACAGTGTGAGGAATAAAGGACCTCTGGAACTGAGAAGTTCGAGAAGTTCGACAGCGAGGCGCATTTACTGCATGTCGGTGCTTCTGCTGTTCAGAGAATCTGGTTGCTCTCTCGGCAGATAAAGGGAATCAGAAATCAATTGTGAATGTGAAAGATCTCTGTTGAAATACAACTTATAAGTGACGAACAAGAGACCATCCGTCGACGGTCCAAGTCATAAGTTAAGTATACCTTAGTTTCACCAGACCACTGAGCTGATTAACAGCTCTCCTAGGGCTGGCCCTAAGGCTTAGCTGCTGTTATTAGGAAATAGAGTCACTTTACACGGAAGCGAGTTTAGATGATTGTGGGGTCGCTATTAGGAAAAGTTCATTAGTCAATCGTTAATTAATTTGTTCCTCAAAAAAGACAAAGATTCCTTAAAGAAAAATAAGATGGTTACTCAACATCCAAAGTTAATAAACAGCAAAAAAAAACATTATGAAATCGAACTTAACAAAAGCCTTACCATAATACTTCAAAGAGGAGGCAACATTGATTTGGAAAACAATTTATCTAAATAATAATAAAATGTGTGTGTGTGTGTGTGTGTGTGTGTGTGTATGAGGGTGCCTTAAGAGATTGAAAAATATCTCTGGAGTCACCAAGGAGACAAACTGGGTCAAGAAATTCCATATATGTTGACATTCATGAAGATTTATGATCAAAAGAAAGTGAACCAAGATCTCTCTCTCTCTCTCTCTCTCTCTCTCTCTCTCTCTCTCTCTCTCTCTCTCTCTCTCTCTCTCCTTCTTAGCAAGATTTCTTCATTTGAAAAGGTATTCAAAGATTCCAAATATGGAAATCAGAAAGTTGAAACAACAGTATCAAAGCACTTGGAAACGACCTTGGATCTAAAAATACAGTGATACCCTTTATTATTATTATTATTATTATTATTATTATTATTATTATTATTATTATTATTATTATTATTATTATTATTATTGATATTGATATCATCTTGATTTGATATTGATATTGAAAGATATTGAAATGATATTGATAATATTATTATTATTATTAAATTATTATTATTATCAATTATTTTGCATACGGTCCTCAGTAATATATCAATGGTAGAATGTGGACCTAAAAAAATACTCCTGTTCTCGACATTATTATTATTATTATTATTTATTATTATTATTATTATTATTATTATTATTATTATTATTATTATTATTATTATTATTATTCAGTAGATGAAACCTATTCATATGGAACAAGCCCACAGGGGCCATTGACTTGAAATTCAAGCTTCGAAATATTATTATTATTATTATTATTATTATTATTATTATTATTATTATTATTATTATTATTATTATTATTCCATAGATGAACCGTATTCCTATGGAATACGCCAACCATAGGTGCCACGGACTTAAAAATCAAGCTTCCAAAGAATATTATGGTGTTCATTAGGAAGAAATAAGAGGAAGTAAAGAGAAATAAAGAAAGAAGAGATCCCACCTACTGAAAAATAAAAAAAAATCAATTAATAAATGAAGAGAGAGAGAGAGAGAGAGAGAGAGAGAGAGAGAGAGAGAGAGAGAGAGAGAGAGACTTGCACTACAAAGACCTACTTCTATGATGTATTACAATCCATGTACCAACTCCTGATTGCTCCATTACGAACAGGAATGATAAATCATAAGCATGCAAGTCCATATTCCCGGCACGGGGATGAATTACTGGAAATGCAATATGTTTTAAACTATGAGGCAGGATAACAGATGCATGCACGCTTGTCTCTTGTGACTTGTTTAATACCTCTCTCTCTCTCTCTCTCTCTCTCTCTCTCTCTCTCTCTCTCTCTCTCTCTCTCTCTCTCTCTTTCATACAAATACAAAGGACTTTTAATGCCTCTCTCTCTATCTCTCTCTCTCTCTCTCTCTCTCTCTCTCTCTCTCTCTCTCTCATACAAATACAAAGGACTTTTAATATACTGTCTGTCTGTCTCTCTCTCTCTCTCTCTCTCTCTCTCTCTCTCTCTCTCTCTCTCTCTCTCTCTCTCTCTAACAAAAATACAAAGGCCTTTTAATACGTCTCTCTCTCTCTCTCTCTCTCTCTCTCTCTCTCTCTCTCTCTCTCTCTCTCTCTCTCTCTTTCACGTTCGAAATACAAGCAACAGCTGCTCTGTATAATTACTATTGCAAGCCTTGTTTAATAACCATTTATTAAAATTAAATGCATCTAAACTTCATTTTTAAAACCTGTACATAAATCCTCAGGAAACCTACCGTTATTCATAATCTTATATTATTCCTCGTTCTCGTTAACAGTGGCATTATCCAACACTTTCTCCATAAGAGTCTGTAATCTTTGCGAGGCAAATAACTTGTTCTGAGAAGTCTATTGGAATCAGCGTGAACCTTTTCCTCCATTTGCGCCGTTTAGTATTTAATGGTGACTGCAGTTGCCTCAGAGTTAATGAAGAAACAAGGTAACTGCATTACACGCAAGCAGAGTTCGTTCGTTATGTTGCAACAGCAACAGGTTAACTTTTGAGTGGCGATAAAAGGAGGCAGGCGATACACAAAGAAACTTCTGTGTAAGCATGCACGCGCGCGCATACACACACACACACACACACACACACATATATATATATATATATATATATATATATATATATATATATACATATATACACACAAAATACTTATCGTAGAATTACCCATCTAAGCACTTAACTTCTCTGGGAGAGAGAGAGAGAGAGAGAGAGAGAGAGAGAGAGAGAGAGAGAGAGAATTACACGAGTACTCTCTCACATATAAAGAGAGAGAATTATATATTAGTACTATCTCACATATATATATATATATATATATATATATATATATATATATATATATATATATATATATATATATATATATATATATATATATATATATATATATATATATATATATATATATATATATTCAGGTACAACACAGAAACTCGTATTGCCCGCATCGACAAGGGCATACAGCGCTATTCTATTCATCTAGTTCTGCATTTATTTTCGCTGGAATAAAAAAAACTAAACTGACCTTTTCAGTCATTACCGGATAAACCTAATTAGCGAGAAGCTTAAACCCGATTCCACCTTATGAACAATATATTACGCTGCTCTTCCGGGAATTGGTGGAACCGGAGATTTAGGTAAAATATTTATTCTTTAAATATTTTTGCAAGCATACAAACGAAAAAGTACAGTAGAAACTTTATTTTCCCATCTCGAGATCCGCCCTGGCGGGGATGGGAATGGGAATTCGTTTAAAAAAAATCAATGGTTTACAGTGAGGCAAGCAAGCCATCGGAATTAGGAATTTGCCACTGTGTATAAGGTACTCGTATTCATAGGATCTATATATATATATATATATATATATATATATATATATATATATATATATATATATATATATATATATATATATATATATATATATATATATATATATATATATATATATCGATCTATCTTTCATTGGTCTCAGGTATAATGCTGTACGAACCAGGGCCCATGAAACTTTAACCACGGGCCGGTGGTGGCTTATCCTATAGCGTTGCAAGAAGCACGATTATGGCTAACTTTCACCTTAAATAAAAATAAAAACTACTGCGGCTAGAGGGCTGCAATTTGGTATGTTTGATGATTGGAGGCTGGATGATCAACATGCCAATTTGCAGCCCTCTAGCCTCAGTAGTTTTTAAGATCTGAGGGCGGAGAGAAAAGTGCATACAAAAAAAAAGTGCGGACGGACAGACAAAGCTGGAACAATGATTTTCTTTTACAGAAAACTAAAAACTTAAACAAGGTGGGTTCCCCACTTCCTCAAAACAGGGAGACGAACTGTTACGCATTCCGCATCTGCAGGAGGGGAATTTAAAATATAGCTACCGAGCTGTTGCTTCTGCAGTAGCATCGAGAGGAACTCAGTAGAAGTATCGATTTTTCGAGCGACGATGCCTGATGGAGAACACGCCCCTACACTCAATATGCTGTGGAGATGGGGCGTGACGGATCCTCTTTCATTATCCATTAGGATGTGGTGCTGTCACAAGAGCTATTAGAGAGACAGAGAGAGAGAGAGAGAGAGAGAGAGAGAGAAAGTGCTCACAATTCAGTTCTTTTGTCAAGACTTGAGGTTTTTACCTGCTAGTTTCCACATTAAAAAAAAAAACACTATGCTCGCAGTATCAAGAACGAGAAATTTAAATTCTCTCTCTCTCTCTCTCTCTCTCTCTCTCTCTCTCTCTCTCTCTCCATACAAATACAAGGGACTTTTAATACGTCTCTCTCTCTCTCTCTCTCTCTCTCTCTCTCTCTCTCTCTCTCTCTCTCTCTCTCTCTCAAAAATGCAAAAGACTTTTAATACGTCGCTCTCTCTCTCTCTCTCTCTCTCTCTCTCTCTCTCTCTCTCTCTCTCTCTCTCTCTCTCTCTCTCTCTCTCATACAAATACAAAAGACTTTTAATACGTCTCTCTCTTTCTCTCATACAAATACAAAAGGACTTTTAATACACTTTTAATACATCTCTCTCTCTCTCTCTCTCTCTCTCTCTCTCTCTCTCTCTCTCTCTCTCTCTCTCTCTCTCTCTCTCTCTTCTGAAGAGACAGAAAACCTAATTAGCAATCACCAGTACTTTAAAGAAGATCAAAAGGATCCCTCAATATTCCTATGGGACGGAACGTAATTGGTTACTTTGTTAAGTCTTTCACTTCGCAAATCAGCCGAATAATCCTGGAGTAGCTTTAGATTGGATACAATAAAGCCATCGCTATGTGGTTAAATATTAGTCAGAGAGAGAGAGAGAGAGAGAGAGAGAGAGAGAGAGAGAGAGAGAGAGAGAGAGAGAGAGAGAGCTTAGGAACCAATATGATAAACGAGAGAGAGAGAAATAGAGCATAGAAACCAATATGGATAAACGAGGTAAGAGAGAGAGAGAGAGAGAGAGAGAGAGAGAGAGAGAGAGAGAGAGAGAGAGAGAGAGAGAGAGAGCTAGCTTTAGGAACCAATATGATAAACGAGAGAGAGAGAAAAGACAGCTTAGAAACCAATATGGATAAACGAGGTAAGAGAGAGAGAGAGAGAGAGAGAGAGAGAGAGAGAGAGAGAGAGAGAGAGAGAGAGAGAGAGAAAGCTTAGGAACCAATATAGATAAACAAGAGAGAGAGAGCTAGCTAGCTTAGAAACCAATATGGATAAACGAGAGAGAGAGAGAGAGAGAGAGAGAGAGAGAGAGAGAGAGAGAGAGAGAGAGAGAGAGAGCGCTTAGAAACCAATATGGATAAACGAGAGAGAGAGAGAGAGAGAGAGAGAGAGAGAGAGAGAGAGAGAGAGAGAGAGAGAGAGAGAGAGAAACCAATATGAAAACAGAGGATAAAGAGAGAGAGAGAGAGAGAGAGAAGAAAGAGAGAGAGAGAGAGAGAGAGAGAGAGAGCTTAGAAACCAATATGAATAAGCGAGAGAGAGAGAGAGACTCGAAACCAATATGAATAAACGAGGTAAGATAGAGAGAGACAGATTAGATTAGATTGCTACAAAGACCCATTCCACTGATACATTTCATTCCTCCTGCCTGGTCCACTTACGCGCAGAGCCGAAAACATATCCATATATATAAATATTCCTGACACCTGTATGAGTTACGGCCAACGCAATAATGCTTCACACACCAACGGAGAGAGCAATAAAGCTGACACACGACTGCTTTTATCATGGTACTAACACAGGAACATTTAGTAATATCTATTCTCTCTCTCTCTCTCTCTCTCTCTCTCTCTCTCTCTCTCTCTCTCTCTCTCTCTCTCTCATTGGGAAAAAATCGTGGCATTCATTTAATGTGCTGCTTAGGTTATCTGTGATGATTATAAATTCTTATTATGTTAGTCGAAATAACATAAAAATGCAAATCAGTAACTACAATAATAATAATAATAAATAATAATAATAATAATAATAATAATAATAATAAAAATAATAATAATAATAATAATAATAATACAAATGGAGGATAAATATATATATATATATATATATATATATATATATATATATATATATATATATATATATATATATATATATATATATGTTTATATATATAAATATGGATATATAGATATAAATATTTATATACATATATATACATATATGTGTATATATATATATATATATATATATATATATATATATATATATATATATATATATATATATATATATATATATATATATATATATATATACTATGAGATATCTCAGCAGCCACAAATTTTAAGAATGTGAGGAGAATACAACAGAGAGAGAGAGAGAGAGAGAGAGAGAGAGAGAGAGAGAGAGAGAATTGACACACAGCTAAATGATTACCACATTGCAATTACCAACACCGCAACCCATCCCCCCAGCAACCCACCCACTCTCCACCCATCCTTGCCTAACCACCCCCTCCCCTCTAGTAGTCTTTGGGAGCACATTAATGAGTATCATTAACAACTCCGTCAATATTACTGACGCCAAAATAATTCAGTCTAATTATAGCACTTTGCATGCATGTGGGTTTCATGATCACTATCTTTGTTAGACAATTTATGTATGTATGTATGTATATTATATATATATATATATATATATATATATATATATATATATATATATATATATATATATATATATATAATATATATAATCTCAGCTCACATCCTACGTGTACAGCAATATACTACTGCTAACACTACTGTACTTCCCAGAAGAGATGATGATCAAAGAATGGTCAGGTCTCTCATCTAGTGAGTTCTTAAAGAGTGCCTACGCTCTTTTCACTGTGCCTTCAATCATATCTCAAACTCCTGATATTACCCGATATTAAGAATTCTTATTTTGCCTCTTCTCTCTTATTCCTCTACTCTTCTATTGTCACTTCTCTATTCTTTTTCAATTAAGGTTCTCATTTTCTCTTTCTGTTTATTGTCTCTTTTTCTCTTATAACGTCGGTTCTCTTTACTCTTTCTGTTGAGGTTCTCTTTTTCTCATCCTGTTTAGGTTCTCATTTTCTCATCCTGTTTAGGTTCTCATTTTCTCATCCTTTATGGTCTCATTTTCTCATCCTGTTTATGGTCTCATTTTCTCATCCTGTTTAGGTTCTCATTTTCTCATCCTGTTGAGGTTCTCATTTTCTCATCCTGTTGAGGTTCTCATTTTCTCATCCTGTTTAGGTTCTCATTTTCCATTTTCTCATCCTGTTTAGTTTCTCATTTTCCATTTTCTCATCCTTTATAGGTTCTCATTTTCTCATCCTGTTTAGGTTCTAATTTTCTCATCCTGTTTAGGTTCTCATTTTCCATTTTCTCATCCTGTTTAGGTTCTCATTTTCCATTTTCTCATCCTGTTTAGGTTCTCATTTTCTCATCCTGTTTAGGTTCTAATTTTCTCATCCTGTTTAGGTTCTCATTTTCCATTTTCTCATCCTGTTTAGGTTCTCATTTTCTCATCCTGTTGAGGTTCTCATTTTCTCATCCTGTTTTCTCATTTTCTCTTTCAGCTTCGGTTCTATTTTGTCTTTCACTTTAAGTTCTCATTTTGTCTTTCTGTTTAAGTTCTCTTTTTCTCTCTTTCTGTTCATGGTCTCTCTTTTTCTCTTTCAGCTTCGGCTCTCTTTATCTTTCAGTTTAGGTTCTCTTTTGTCTTTCTGTTAAAGTTCTCTTTTTCTCTTTCTAGGTTCTCTTTTCTCTTTCAGTGTAGGTTCTATTTTGTCTTTCTGTTTAAGTTCTCGTTTTGTTTTTCTGTTTAATTTCTCACTTTATCTTTCTGTTTCTTTCCTCATTTTCTCTTTCTGTTTATGGCCTCTTCTTCTCTTTCAGTTTATGATCTCTTTTTACTCTTTCAATTCAAGTTCTCTTTTCTTTTTCTGTTTAAGTTCTCTTTTCTCTTTCAGTTCAGGTTCTCTTTTTCCCTTTCAGTTTAAGTTCTCTTTTCTCTTTCAGTTCAAGTTCCCTTTTCTATTTCTGTTCAAGTTCTCTTTAGCTCTTTCCGCTCAGGTTCTCTTTATCTCTTTCTGTTCAAGTTCTCTTTTCTCTTTCAGTTTAAATTCTATAGTTCTCTTTTTTCTCTTTCAGTTTAAATTCTATTTTTCTCTTTTAAATTCTTTCAGTTTAAATTCTAGTTTAGTTCTCTTTTCTCTTTCAGTTTAAATTCTCTTTTCTCTTTTTCAGTTTAAATTTAAGTTCTCTTTTTCTCTTTCAGTTTAAATTCTATAGTTCTCTTTTTCTCTTTCAGTTTAAATTCTATAGTTCTCTTTTTCTCTTTCAGTTTAAATTCTATAGTTCTCTTTTTCTCTTTCAGTTTAAATTCTATAGTTCTCTTTTTCTCTTTCAGTTTAAGTTCTCTTTTCTCTTTCAGTTTAAATTCTATAGTTCTCTTTTTCTCTTTCAGTTTAAACTCTATAGTTCTCTTTTTCTCTTTCAGTTCAACTTCTCTTTACCTCTTTCTATCTAAGTTCACTATTTCTCTCCCGCTTCAAGTGTAGGATTTACAGCACTCAAATTCCACAGTCCGCCCCTCAACTCATATTCATCTTCAGATACTTTAAACTAGCGGGTGCAGCTTTAAGTCCTTCCAATCCCCCTATCTTATTTTCTTCCAGCATTCCTCTCACCCTAAAGCTTTGCTCTCAAGTTATAACCCATATAACTTAGGGTTCCTGGACAACCTCTCTTAAGTTGCAAAGTTTACTGCAGTCGGTTTTGTTCATATCTGGGGCTTTTTCCAGCGTAATATCTTACGTATTGTTGAAATACTGTTGTTGAAATATAAAACAAAAGACGTCGGGATGAGGAATGTTGGATAAAAAGGCGTGCGTTGTATACATACATACATACATACATACATACATACATACACATACATACATACATACATACATACATACATACATACATACATATATATATAAATTTATTATTTATTTATATATATATATATATATATATATATATATATATATATATATATATATATTATAAATATAAATAAATATATATATATATATATATATATATATATATATATAAATATATATATATACATGTGTGTGTATGTGTGTGTGTGCGTACTGGACACCAATGACTACCACCACTGTACATTAACATAAGGAATTGCATTACTTCGCGGGAACGCAATAGCAAGTCAACAGGACATCAGCCGTTATTCTGAGAGAGAGAGAGAGAGAGAGAGAGAGAGAGAGAGAGAGAGAGAGAGTCTCTAAGCAGTCAGGGTAATTATTAGACGCTTTCGGGGGGAGGGAGATCGACACGACGGTTATATAAACCTAATTAAAGCCGGTAAGTTTAGCCAGAGTTATAATTAGGTTAATGCAAGTAAAATTAAAGAGTAATTATGCGTTCACTCCAGGAAAGGATGGGTTACTACTGCTTGGCAATATTCATCCGGAACAAGAAATCAGATGTGCGCAAAGGAACAGAAAGATATTTCTCTCACACTCTCTCTCTCTCTCTCTCTCTCTCTCTCTCTCTCTCTCTCTCTCTCTCTCTCTCTCTTTGTCTGTCTTGCAAACGCGCAAATGCATGGCGACTCTTATAAATACACATACACCCAAACGTTCCTACTAACTCCTTAGAAATGTTTATACATAAACACATATACATAAAAAATGCATGTACACACAACTGTATGAATAAATACACAAAACTGCATATATGAATAAATATATACAAATATTATATACATACACAAATATATATATATATATATATATATATATATATATATATATATATATATATATATATATATATATATAGAACATACCCTCTCGAAAACTGGGCTTACATCTGAACTCTGCATGCGTGACAGGTATTAAAAAGAAGCAAAACAGGAAAAAAAAAAAAAAAAAATGTGGAGGAAACGCTTAAGAGATATTGGACAACCTCCAAAGCATGATGAAACCTCGAGGTATTGAGCTGGAGATATCAGGAGTCCGAATTCTGGCAGCTAATTTCAACCGCCGTGGAAGCAGAATTTTGAAATGATGATGTACGTACAAACACACACACACACACAAATATTCATTTATAAATATAATTGTATACATATATATATATATAGATATACATATATACGTATATATTTATATTTATATATTTAATTATATTTTTGTGTATATATAATATATATACGTATACATATTCACGCATGTTTATGTTTATATAATTATATATTTGTGTACACACACACACACACACACACACACACATATATATATATATATATATATATATATATATATATATATATATATATATATATATATATATGTGTGTGTATATATATATGTGTATATATACTATTTATGTATGTATATATAATGTACATATATTTTATATAAACATA
>NC_089756.1:31913761-31953761 GCF_040412425.1 Macrobrachium rosenbergii | reverse complement strand
TGCGCCGAAGAAACTTCGGCGCATTTTTTACTTGTTTATTTCAAATCCGGGAATTATTACGCAGGAAAATACAAAATTATAACATAATAATTTTTCCTCACTAATTTAGGGTAAAAATGGTTGGTTCGCGAAAATTCAAAATGTGAAATGAATACCATGATTTTATTTGCACGGTATCTTTGCAGTTACAGCAAAAACAAAAAAAAGAAAAAAAAATGGCAGCGCAATTTTTGGCAAGTTGACGCTCATGAAGATACATGAGCTGCTGGCAGAATCTCTCTCTCTCTCTCTCTCTCTCTCTCTCTCTCTCTCTCTCTATTTATTTCATATTTTTTGCGTAGAAATCGCATCTTTCTCTCTCTCTCTCTCTCTCTCCCTCTCTCTCTCTCTCTCTCTCTCTCTCAATTTATTTCATCTTTTTGCAATTTATTTCATATCTTTTCTCTCTCTCTCTCTCTCTTCTCTCTCTCTCTCTCTCTCTCTCTCTCTCTCTCTCCATTTATTCCACATTTTTGGCATAGAAATCAGAACCTTCTCTCTCTCTCTCTCTCTCTCTCTCTCTCTCTCTCTCTCTCTCTCTCTCTCATATTACCATGGACTATTTTCAGTCCATTTACGACCTGAGAGACATTTTCGTGTGATTTGGAGCCTTTCAATTCAGAATCAATGCACCATGATCTCAAACCTTCATAAGCCATCAAGTTTACGGTTATCATACGTTCTGAACATAAAATTCATATTAGGATATTTTAAGCTTCTAAGAAAATAATTTTTTTTCCACGCGTACACATTATATTCTGAGTGGGGATTTGTTAATTTAATAATAATAATAATAATAATAATAATAATAATAATAATAATAATAATAATAATAATAATAATAATAATAATAATAATAATAATAATAATAATAATAATAATAATAATAACAAGACGTCAGAAAAATGAAATATCACCGAAAAATAAAAGCCTATAGCAGGGTGAAAGTCTACGGATCTGCAACTCCAGGTTTCAGTAACCTGCTATAATAGAAAATGAAGAATTTCTTCGGTAAGAAATACGCTGTTTATATCTACAAAAACTATGAACATGGCCAAATATTGGCTAATATTGACGTGCTGGAAAAGCAGATAATAATAATAATAATAATAATAATAATAATAATAATAATAATAATAATAATAATAATAATAATAATAATAATAATAATAATATCTCGAAAGAAGATCACCTTCCAACCAAACTTCACTAAACAAAATGATCGTCTAGACGCCATTGAGTTTTGATGTGGTTTCTCAATCTCTTGAATGAGTTTCTCTGTAGCAGCAGGCAAATTATATATAACAGCTATCCAAAGTTTATTTATTTCTTAACACTCCAGTAGTACTCTCTACCATTTACTGGAAGGCGAATGAAGCCAGTGGTAGAATTATGCCACGAACAAAATTTCTGTAAAGCCCACTGACAGGTGTAAATAGTTGTACCCCTGACATAACTGTAGCCCTTGGTTCATATTTGTTTTTAATAAATGGTAAAGAATATTGCTGAACCATTAAGGAATAAATGAACTTTGGACAGCTTATATTATTTGCCTGCTGCTACAGAGAAACTCAATCAAGAGATTGAGAAACTGCAATATAAACTCAACGGTATCCAGACGGCCATTCTGTCCATTAATAATAATAATAATAATAATAATAATAATAATAATAATAATAATAATAATAATAATAATAATAATAATAATAATAGGATGACTGTGATGGACCAAAAAAATAAATAAAATAATAATAATAATAATAATAATAATAATAATAATAATAATAATAATAATAGGATGACTCTAGCAGACCAAAAAAAATTAAATAAAATAATAATAATAATAATAATAATAATAATAATAATAATAATAATAATAATAATAATAATAATGACTCTAGCAGACCAAAAAAAATTAAATAAAATAATAATAATAATAATAATAATAATAATAATAATAATAATAATAATCTGCCAACACCGCAGATGCGGCAGGAATAGCTTCTAATGATACCTCCGCACAGAAAACCAGCCGTCTGTGATACCCGACAATGGCCGAACAGACATATAACGAAGCCACGGATGAAATCACACTTAGGTAATTTCACCCAGGGAGTCTGGGGAAAAGTAAAAAAAAAAAAAAAAAAAAAAAAAAAAAAAAAAAAATTTGGCTCTGGGACTTTTCCATTAGTGATAAAGAAAATAGCCATCACCATTATAATAAGTTCGAACACCTAACTTTTAATGAGGGCCGATAATTACCCTCTGTGATGTGCTAATGACTTCGAAAAACATTGAATGAAAACCACGCACCACAAAGCTACCCGTGCTTGTTTTGGGAGGGGTAATGGCGGCGCAGAACAGCAGTGCTGTTCCAACAAGCGTCGTTAAATGAGAGAGAGAGAGAGAGAGAGAGAGAGAGAGAGAGAGAGAGAGAGAGAGAGACTCAGTAATGATGTCTGCAATCAACAACAGCTTCTGCGCGCGGTAATTCATGGAAGGAAATGAAGAATGGATCAAAATTTTTATACTCCCGTTATTTTTAAAGACAATCTCCATAGTGAAGAATATTTTACACTCAAAAGGAATGATAACGGGAGACTGGCCACTTTCTCCACGGCAAATATTATTATTATTATTATTATTATTATTATTATTATTATTATTATTATTATTAATACTAAAATAATTATCATCATAATTATTATTATTATGATAATTATTATTATTATTATTATTAGTATTCTTATTAACTTATTAATTAATTAATAATAGTCTTATTATTATTATTATTATTATTATTAATTATTATAATTAATAATGATAAATAATATATAATATTATTATTATTATTATTATTATTATTATTATTATTATTATTATTATTATTATTATTATTACTTAGCGCACAGTTATACAGAACAAATTACAAGAAAACCATCGACGCACTGATCCTAAAGAAGGTTCCTTAAAATAAAACACAATCATAAAAAAAAAAAAATAAGGCCCGTGATTAAAGTTTCATGGGCCGCGGCTCACACAGCATCATACCGAGACCACCGAAAGATAGCTCTATTTCCGGTGGCCTTGATTACACGCTGTAGTAGCGGCTGTACAGAAAACCTACGGCGCATTTCTTACTTATTCTCCAATGCTTGAGCTTGAATCTAAGGCATTCGTAAAATCGTCCCGCTAGGAATATTAGCAAGACAGGAAAATGGACATCGCAGGTCAAACACCAATCTAACAACTGACAGCCACGCGAAAAATAATCATATTAATATGCAGCGTCACTCAGAGAGAATTTGACACGCCCTGCTCCGGCACGCCACCCAATTATGCTATTACCCGCCATGATGAAAGGTTGTTGCAGGAAGTTGCAACGGAAAGGCATCACGCCCACATTCGCCTCGTGAAGTTTGTCTCGGAACTTCCGCGATTAATTATTACCACTAGTGGCCTTATCATACTTATAACAACAACGGTAATGATATATATATAAATATAAATATAAATATATATATATATATATATATATATATATATATATATATATATATGTGTGTGTGTGTGTGTGTGTGTGTGTGTGTATATATATAATATTGAAATAGATATAAATATATATCTATATATATACATATATATACATATATATATATACAGTATATGATATTATACATATACAGTATATATATATTTATATGTATTATATAAATATATATACATATGTATTTTATAAAATATTTATGTTTTATATATATATATGTATATATCTATGTGTGTGTGTGTAACATATATACATATTTATAAATATTACATTTATTTGAAAAAAAATTATTTGATAAACAGTTCTACAGGAAAAGGATAGCTTCTGGTGAAGAAGAAGAAGAAGAAGAAGAAGAAGAAGAAGAAGAAGAAGAAGAAGAAGAAGAAGAAGAAGAAGAAGAAGAAGAAGAAGAAGAAGAAGGAGAGAGAGAGAGAGAGAGAGCGGAGGCATTCGAGATAGTAAAATCTCCCTGGAAGACCGGCAAATCCAGCCGTCTTTCCAGGTAGAAAAGAGATGTCACTTTAATGGCCTTACGGAATTCCCTTCTAGACGCCTCGTCAGCCTATTGGGGAACAGCGCAATTGTTTGCAAGGACCCATAATCAATTCGCTTCTCATAAACTGAGTCAAAAATATATTCATCCTAATAAAGCCTATGCAAGAATATATATACAGTATATATATTTTACTGTATATATATTATATATAATATATATATATATATATATATATATATATATATATATATATATATATATATATATATATATATATATATATAATTATATATATATATATATATACAAGTAGAGAGAGAGAGAGAGAGAGAGAGAGAGAGAGAGATACTGGTAAATACCTGATACATTCAACTGAGCTATCATAAGCTACCCCTCTCAATTGCATCGCCAAAAGTATCACGAGGTCCAGTCACCGGAAGTAAATAAAAATGTCAGAAAAAGAAAAAAAACACAAAAGCAAAAATAAAAAAATAAAAAACAAAAAATCGCAGCTTAGCACAAGTTTGATAACTTCATCGCCGGTTCGTTAAAAGACTGCTTAATATAGATCCCACAGCCATAAAATTCCGTTTTCCATTAAGAGATTCCGAACGAATAGAGAGAGAGAGAGGAGGAGGAGGAGGAGGAGGAGGAGGAGGAGGAGGAGGAGAAGGAGGATGGTGTGGTGGAGGAGGAGAAAAGCGAGGAGAGGGGAGAGGAGGAGCGGGAAGAGGGGTGGAGGAGGAGGAAGAGGACGAGGAGGAGGGGCGGAGGAGGGGGAGGAGGAAGAGGAGAGGGGAGGAGGAAGAGGAGAGGAGGAGGAGGAGGAGGAGGAGGAGGAGGAGGAAGAGGGGAGGAGGAGGAGAAGGAGGAAGAGTGAGGAGAGGGGAGAGGAGGAGGAGGAGGAGGAGGAAGGAGGAGGAGGAGGAGGAGGAGGAGGATGAGAGGAGGGAGAGGGGAGGAGGAAGAAGAGGAGAGGAGGAGTAGGAGGATAAGGAGGAAGAGAAAGAGGGATAAGGAGGAAGAGGGGAGGAGGAGGAGGAGGAGGAGGAGGAGGAGGAGGGGGTGGTGAGGAAGAGGAAGACCTGAGGAGAGGGAGGGAAGGAGGAGGAGGAGGAGGAGGAGGAGGGTCAGAGAGATGGAGGAGGAGGAGGAAGAAGAGGAGGAGGAAAAGGAGGAGGCATCTTGGAGGAGGAGAGGAGGGAGAGTGGGAGGAAGAAGGAGACTAGGAGTAGGAGGATAAGTTTTTCAGGAGGAGGAGGAGGAGGAGGAGAGAATTTTAGCCATGACCTGGGGAAGGGAAGGGAAGGGGCTGGGAGGAGGAGGAGGAGGAGGAGGAGGAGGAGGAGGAGGAGGAGGAGGAGGAGGAGGAGGAGGGTCGAATTTCCTGTTTTACAAGATTTATGCAAAATCAGCGCTGGCATCTTGAAAAATCCGACGCTCTCGTTTTTCATGCTAACTTTAATGGCGAGCATTAATTAAAGGAGTCGACAGAGCGTTGCTGGGTATTTTTTGATCGGTGTTGTAGATAACGAGGACCAATTTCGCATCGTGATCGCCAAAATACTGAACTGAGAATAAAACTGGGGTCATATCCAGCATGAAGACTGAGTCATATCTGGGTCATATCTAGCAAGAAGACGGACTCATGTCTGGGTCATTTTTAGTTTGAAGACTGAGTCACATCTGGGTCATATCTTGCATAAAGACTGAGTCATATCTGGCTCATATCTAGCATGAAGACTGAGTCATATCTGGGTCATATTTAGCATGAAGACTGAGTCATATCTGGGTCATATCTAGCATGAAGACTGAGTCATATCTGGGTCATATTTAGCATGAAGACTGATTCATATCTGGGTCATATTTAGCATGATGACTGAGTCATATCTGGGTCATATCTAGCATGAAGATTGATTCATATCTGGGTCATATCTGGCATGAAGACTGAGTCATATCTGGCTCATATCTAGCATGAAGACTGAGTCATATCTGGGTCATATTTAGCATGAAGACTGAGTCACATCTGGGTCATATTTGACAACCAATAATGAAGTCATAATTATTGTGACTTCACTGATTTCACTGGCTGCTTCAATCTTTAGTGACTTTATGGTGACACCAGTTTACCATTTTTTTATATTGGTGAGATTCAAATTACAGAAGAGAATATAGAATTTAGCCCAAGGGCCAGGCGCTGGGACCTATGTGGTCATTCAGCGCTAAAACGGAAATAGGCAGTAAAAAGATTTAAAAAGGTGTTACAGGAGGAAAACCTCGCGATTGCGCTACGAAACAGAAGTGGGTGGAAAGTAAGATGGAAGGAAGGCAATATGAAAGGAGGTACAGTGAAAGGAATGAACGTTTTCGCAGCTAGGGGCCGAAGGGACGCTGCAAAGAACCTCAAGTAATGCCTACAGTGTACCGCGTGAGGTGCACTGATGGCGCTAATGCTCCCCCCCCCCCCAACTACGAGGGATTTAAATCATACATACAAAACCAACGGTATTAGTTCTATAAACATTATCAAATTTCTCTGTGAGAAATGAAGTTAAGGAGAAGCATCTTGAATGAATCTCGTTCACAATGCGAATAAATTTTATTTCCCAAGTTAGATTCAATCGTCCATTCGCGGAATTCTTCTTCAGGAAGAGTTGAAGGCCATTCCAGATTCCATTACCAAGGGCAAAGAGAACAAAAGTGAGAAGACGTGCGATTTAAAAAGAGCAAAAAGGTGAAAATGTTCTTAATCAGTAAAAATGGATCGTTGATTAATTAAAAAAAAAAATAGGTAAAAATTCGCTGAAGTTTTTCGGCGCAATCGAGTTTTCTGTACAGCGTACAATGCTATATGAAACTCTCACCCACGGCCCATGAAACTTCTTAGCCGCGGCCCAAGAAACTTTCAGCCACGGACCGGTGGTGACCTGTGTTGTTGGCACTTATCGCGGTGTCAGACGCACGATCATGGTTAACTTTAACCTTGAATAAAATAAAAAACTACTAAGGCTAGAGGGCTGCAATTTGGTGTGTTTGATGATTGGAGGATGGATGATCAACATGCAATTTGCAGCCTTCTAGCCTCAGTAGTTTTAAGATCTGAAGGCGGACAGAAAAAGTGCGGACAGAAAAAAGTACGGACAGAAAAAGTGCGGACAGAAAAAAGTACGGACAGAATAACGTGCGGACAGACAGACAAAGCCGGCACAATAGTTTTCTTTTACTGAAAACTAAAATTAATTAAGATATTCCAAGATTTAAATTAAACCTTGGAGAGTTGAAACTCTTTAAGGAAGAAACGATTTCCCGAAAATATAATTTAACTTATGTTTTTATTTACTTAATCACTGCTGTTTCGTTAAACATGCTTAAAAGGATGTTATCCAGATTATCTTTTCTCTTTTCTTGTCTTCGAAGTAAATGGGAAGACTACTGAGTACAAAGTGAGGCGAATTATATTATTTACCCAACAGCTTTTCAGAGTGTCATCATCTCTACATTTGCTACACAAAATTAAATAAATCGACCGTACTTTGAGCGAACTTGCATAAGCCATTTTTCCCTCTTTCTGAGAAAATAGGCTTCAAAAACTTTGATATTATTCAGAGCTACTAATCAGCTCATCTTCTGTGGAAAGTTTGTTAGAGAATCTATTATTCGGAGCTGCCAATCAGCTCATTTTTTGTGGAAAGTTTGTTGGAAAATTCTATCATTCAGAGCTGCCAATCAGCTCATTTTTTGTGGAAAGTTTGTTGGAGAATCTATTATTCAGAGCTGCCAATCAGCTCGTTTTTTGTGGAAAGGTTGTTCAGCTCATTTTTTGTGGAAAGTTTGTTGGAAAATCTATCATTCAGAGCTGCCAATCAGCTCACCTTCTGTGGAAAGTTTGTTGGAAATCTATTATTCAGAGCTGCCAATCAGCTCACCTTCTGTGGAAAGTTTGTTGGAAATCTATTATTCAGAGCTGCCAATCAGCTCACCTTCTATGGAAAGTTTGTTGGAGAATCTGTTATTCAGTTAATCAGCTCATCTTCTGTGGAAAGTTTGTTGAAATCTATTATTCAGAGCTGCCAATCAGCTCACCTTCTGTGGAAAGTTTGTTGAAATCTATTATTCAGCTGCCATTCAGCTCACCTTCTGTGGAAAGTTTGTTGGAAATCGTTTGTTCAGCTCATTTTTGAGAACGTTTCTTGGGGAATCTGACAAAGCAGAGAGCTGAAGTTTTGATATGTAAAGAGTATAAAAAAAAACTGAAACACTCTGACTGGAAAATTCAAAAACTTAAAAAAAAATGGGATACGCCAGTTTGTCAAAACAGGGACGAAATGAAAAGCTATAATGACGCACGAATACAAACACATATTTGTGTGTGTGAGAGAGAGAGAGAGAGAGAGAGAGAGAGAGAGAGAGAGAGAGAGAGAGAGAGAGAGAGAGTCGGGGGTGGTGGGGAGCAGAGGCAGTAAGGACGATAATGAACTGCCTTTGTGGACCACCGCTGAAGTGGAGCTGTCAATGAGTCTGTCCTCTCCAGGAACACAACTGCCTCTTGAAACTGAGAATGAAACAGTGAGGCCACAGAGAGAGAGAGAGAGAGAGAGAGAGAGAGAGAGAGAGAGAGAGAGAGAGAGAGAGAGAGAGAAACTTGTAAATACAGTTCTGAAAGAGTTACACAAATATTTTACTATTATTATTATTATTATTATTATTATTATTATTATTATTATTATTATTATTATTATTATTGCCTCTTGAAACTGAGAATTAAACAGTGAACAGACAGAGAGAGAGAGAGAGAGAGAGAGAGAGAGAGAGAGAGAGAGAGAGAGAGAGAGAGAGAGAGAGAGAGAGAGAGAGAGATAACTTGTAAATACAGTTCTGAAAGAGTTACAAAAATATTTGACTAATATCATTATTATTAATAACTTTATTATTATTATTATTATTATTATTATTATTATTATTATTATTATTATTATTATTATTACAACTGCCTCCTGAAACTGAGAATGAAACAGAGAGAGAGAGAGAGAGAGAAATTACTTATAAATACAGTTCTGAAAGAGTTACAAAAATATTTGAATTATTATTATTATTATTATTATTATTATTATTATTATTATTATTATTATTATTATTATTATTATTATTTCAGTAGGTGAAACCTATTCAAATGGAACAAGCCCACCAAAGGGGCGACTGACTCGAAATTCAAGCTTCCAAAGAATGTTGATTTCAACCTCCCACCGCAGCAGACCCACACCGCAGCAGTAATTGATCATGATACAGAGCCAGTGGTTTTTCATCGCCTTGGGGGAGACGCGAACCCTCGACAGCTTAGTGGCATCCGCGACACTAACCACTATACCAGCTGACTGGTGGAAAGTGCACTTTATAAGCACGCGTTTTCGGGATCGTTGCTGCTTCAAGGGAGTTGCAACGGATATTTATTGCAAAGAATAAATATCCTGTCTATTATCCAGAATGGCCAATTTTCTAGATGAATTTGATTCCCACAGTCTGATTCTGGTAGCCTAGCCCAGAGGCAAAGTTCTTAAACTTCTAATAAATTTTCACTGTCTAATATATTTTGATTTTAATGAATCGTTAAATTTCATGGTGGTCCAAAGTAGTACATGCTTTCACATTCGTATTACCATCATGTGATTAGCAAAACTTTTAATAACATTTTATTATATAAAAATTGAGGAAAAATCCACTCCTAACTGTAACCCCCTTCAGCACATCAAATTTTCATAAAAATATTCCTTCAAGTTAAGTCACATGAATTTCACTCTTCCATGGTCTTGAGAGAGAGAGAGAGAGAGAGAGAGAGAGAGAGAGAGAGAGAGAGAGAGAGAGAGAGAGAGAGAGAGAGAGAGAGAGCATAATTTAACCTTAATGGTCTCCTTTCCGAATGACTTCGGCCATTCGTTAACACCAGAAAATATCAGGAGAGGAATCGCTGTCTGTTCATTCGGTATTTTTCTCCAAGGAATGGTTCCTGGATTCGGAATGGAGTTTCCAGAAATTAATCCTCTCTCTCTCTCTCTCTCTCTCTCTCTCTCTCTCTCTCTCTCTCTGTGATCGTTAATTGTGTCATTTGTTTGTTTCAAGTTTAATTAAACTAGTTCTGCGTCGTTTAGCAATAGTAGAGCATTGAACTAATTTTGCTTTTTTTTTTTTTAGCAATAGCGGAACATTACACTAATTTTGCTTGTTTTAGCAATGGCAGAGCATTAAGCTAATTTTGCTTCTTTTACCAATAGTAAAGCATTCAACTAATTTTGCCTATTTCAGCAATAGCAGAGCATTACACTAATTTTGTTTCTTTTACCAATAGCAAAGCATTAAACTAATTCTGCTTCTTTTAGCAAAAGCAAAGCATTAAACTAATTTTGCTCCTTTTAGCAACAGCAAAGCCTTAAACTAATTCTGCTTCTTTTAGCAAAAGCAAAGCATTAAACTAATTTTGCTCCTTTTAGCAACAGCAAAGCATTAAACTAATTTTGCTTTTTAGCAAATCTTTTAGCAACAGCAGAGCATTAAACTAATTTTGCTTTTTAGCAATATCGGAGCATTAAATTAATTTTTAGTTTCATTTTAACAAATTTTTGCAGACAGTGAACAAACCTTAATATACTTTCTATACGACCTGACTTTAGCAATTTTATCATTAATAGTTACCATATTAATAATAGATTTTTGGAAACGATTATTACTTTGGATAACTTTATATCCATTTCTTACATACAGTTGATCTTACACATTTCAAAATGTCATTCTGTAAAATATTTATCAGTGTTAAAAGAAATGATTTCCCAGACTGCTTTATGACTAAAAGCATTGCAGACAGTAAGCATCAAACAGACCCAGCAAACTGAAAAAGCATCTGAGACTTAAAGATTTCTCTCAGTCAAACAAGACGTTAAAAGTTTAAATGGTATAAAAATCCTGATCATGCCGGCAGTGGCTGTAGTGCTTTCAAATAACCACAAGAGGTAACTAAGATGTTTGATGAGATGGCAGCTGATAAGCGACATACGATTTATCATGCCAGGTGATGATTTCTCCTTCAACTCGACGAATCAACTTTACCTGATAATTCTGCTCTTGATGGCATTTGTGAGGTTTCTTGATGTAGATGAAATATGTCACGAAATGCTTTTTCGCATAAATTAACGACTGACACTAAAGGAGAATCCATCTTCAAAAACTTGAGGTCTATTTTGAGGAGAACAACATTCCACTCAAGAACATTGTGACTTGTGCAACAGATGGCGCTTGTTAAAGGTATCGACAGTGCTTACTTAAAAAGCTGTTCCTAGGCGTATTAAGGTGATGGAATGTGTGTGTGGGGTAAGAACTGGGGCATGGAATTGAAAGAAAAAGAGAAACAGTGCTCTATACGACCTGACTGTACCAATTCTGTCATTAACATTTACCATATTAAATTTTTGGACACGATTACTTTGGATATTTCATTGACCTTACCTTTCAAAATGTCATTCTGTACAATATTTATCAGAAAAATTAACTGATGACTAAAAAACTAATCGAACAGACGTTAAAATTTCTCTCAGTCAAACAAGACGTTGAAAGTTTTAAATGGTATAAAAACCCTTGCAAATAACCTAAGATGTTAGAACGCATCACATAAGCGACATACGATTTATTGATGCCATATGCAATATACAAATTAGGTACCTGGTTGTTAATCGACTACCGAGTCGAAATGTGGGATGGAATAAAGAGACAAGGTGGGAAAAGAAGAAAAAAGAGCTATAACTGAATTGAACTGAATATAAATTAAGCCCAAAGTCCAAGCACTGGGACCTATGAGGTCATTCAGCGCTGAAAGGGAAATTGACAGTAAGAAGGTTTGAGAGGTGTAACAGGAAGAAAAACCTCGCAGTTGCACCGTGGAACAACTGTTAAAGAGGATGGAAATTCAAATTGAAGAATGAGAATAAGAACGGAGGGACAGTAAAAGGAATGAAAGAGGTTGCAGCTAGGGGCCGAAGGGACGCTGCAAAGAACCTTAAGTAATACCTACATGAGGTGCACTAACGGCACTAACCCCCTACGGGGTATCTGCAACAATATCCTCTTTCTGCGACAGTACTCTCTTACCTGCAACGATATTTTCTTGTCTGCAAGGATACTGGCATAGATGGGGGCTACAGACTGACCAGGAAACCTTCCTGGGTATTCAAAGCATAACGACTATCACACTGATCACATTGTCATAATTCGGGGACTTGACAGCAGACCTTTCATCACGTCCACAAGAGGGATATGGAAGAATGATACCGGCTATTTTGCGTTGGACTCCATTACACCGCTCCATGATAAGTGCCAGAGATATCTGGAATGAGATCTCGGGGGGGGGCTATTGAATGCCGTCTACTCGTTTCTTCCGGGAATGGCAGTAGGAATCAGGTTGTTGCATCTAGAGGGGGCGTCTTATCAATGCCTCAACGCCTGTTCCCCTCTCTAGTCGTCGGCTCCTTCGCTTCGCCAAATCAGAAAACGATTTTCCTGCATAAATGGCTGCTATCCAGTCAGTCATTTTCACCTATTTATTTATTAATTTGTCAATTTATTCTCTCTTTCCTAATAACTGATCTGTTTTTTTCTGTTCTTTCTGCATTTCCTGTTACCTTCTGTTACTTCTTTGAAATGTATACCACAGTTTTTGGAAGCTTGAATTTCGAGTCAATGGCTTGTTTCTTATGAACAGGGTTCATCTACTTAATAATAGCATTAATAATTAGACCACCAACCACAATATTCGCAAACATAATCACATTCTCTGACGTACAAAAGATTATGTTCATCAGCTAACAGCCAAAATCAAGTCGGATTCTCTCTCTCTCTCTCTCTCTCTCTCTCTCTCTCTCTCTCTCTCTCTCTTTGTTTGCGAGTATTCAGTGGGGTTAAATTGATGAAGTTATTTCCTGATGTCACTCTCTTCGAAGTTTTGTTTTGATATTTGTTCAGTGGAATCGAAGACCTTGTTATTTTCTACCCACCAGCATTCGCTTTTGTTATTCAATGCAGCATTTGTTTTTCATATGATGTGAAGATACGGAGGGAAGCAGGAGAAATGGGAACAACTGTATTATTTACTCTAAGTCATAAATTTGACGGCTTTTACAAAAATCTGTCATTCATATAGATTCATTAATTTATTCAATCTTATTCTTTTTAATAATCCTTTCTTTCTGTAATAATTACCTCCTCTTAAATCACCATAACATTCTTTGGAAGCTTGAATTTCAAGTCAATGGGCCCTATGGTCGGCTTGTTCCATATCAGTAAGAAGGAAGCTTAGAAATATACAAATATACAGCCTCATATGTTACGCTTTCAATCCGTTCGTTTCGCAATGGACAAGATTGTCACGTACCCCCTCTCCCACCTCCATTACTCTTTTTGTGGGTGTAAACACGGAAGGTCTTCTGCCAACCTAATTATTTTCGCGGTTTTTTGCCCACCAGGATAATTGAATCCAGTTAAAGTAATTGGTATTGATGAATTGCCTTGATGCAGTTTTATTTCGTCAAGGTTCTCTTTTTTATTTTATTATCGGTAATAAAGAGTTTTTCATGGAGGGGGTATGGTACAATTGAACGGCCCCCCCCAAAAAAAAAAAATATTTTATATTTTATCCTGCATTAATCAAGCTCGTTCACCAAAAAGCCTCCTCATGATATTGACATACAATATATAATACATCTCATTATCATTTTTTTTAAATTTTAAGTTATATAACGTTTCAATCAAAGACCCAGATCCTCTTCTCTATCTTTTTAGTGAGATATAATGGCGGTAATCATTACAAATTGCTTCCGTCACTGACATTGGGTAATTACATTAGCTCGCCTGACGTTACACTTTCTCCAATATTTGTTAAGTCCTTCTGTTGGCTAAACCATCTGGGATTAAACCCACGTGGAGCAGATAAATTATGTATAGAAGCTCCAATCACATCATTACTGACGTATTACCCCCATGTCGGAGTTCAAAGCAGTCACTGCCTTTGCTCAGGTAGCTCTTTCGATAGAACGAACAAATAATTTAATGTGAAAAATGGACGGAGCGATTTTCAAAGCAATTAAGTCCTGGAATCATTTCCCGATGAGGGGCTCACTTCCCTACCTCATTTTGGGAAGTTCAATTCATTCGTTATCTATATTTTTTTCCTAGGCTTCCGATTCTTAACTTGTATTTTGGGACTATTTCTAAAACTAAAAGCTAAAACACTATTTCTAAACCTAATCCAGCTTCATTAGAGAACTAATTCTGAAACTAAACGCTAAAACACTATTTCTAAACCTAATCCAGCCTCATTAGAGAACTATTTTTAAAACTAAACGCTAAAACACTATTTCTAAACCAAATCCAGTTTCATCACAGGACTATTTTTAAAATTAAACGCTAAAACACTATTTCTAAACCAAATCCAGTTTCACTGGAGGACTATTTTTAAAACTAAACTCTAAAACACTATATCTAAACTCAATCCAGCTTCATTAGAGGGCTATTTCTAAAACTAAACGCTAAAACAATATTTCTAAACGTAATCCAGCTTTATCAGAGGACTATTTTTAAAACTGAACGCTAAAACCCTATTTGTAAACTGAATCTAGCTTCATGAGTTAGAGAACTATTTCTGAAACTAACCGCTAAAACACTATTTCTAAACCTAATCCAGCTTCACTGGTGGACTATTTTTAAAACTAAACACTAAAACACTATTACTAAACCTAATCCAGCTTCATTAGAGAACTAATTCTGAAACTAAATGCTAAAACACTATTTCTAAACCTAATCCAGCTTCATTAGGGAACTATTTTTAAAACTAAACGCTAAAACACTGTTTCCAATCCTAATCGAGCTTCATCATTTAGAGAACTATTTCTAAACATAATCCAGCTTCATCAGTTAGGGAACTAATTCTAACCCTAATCCAGCTTCATCAGTTAGAGAACTAATTCTAAACCTAATCCAGCTTCATTAGTTAGCGCGATGTGCGCGCGTTGTCAGCTCGGGAACTAAAACGCGCGCCATAAATATTTCCTCGGGACACAAAGGCCACGGCTCGAATTATTTAATCGTGGCTTCTGCATAATTCTTTCAACACAGGACATCCTCTCCTCTCTGTTCGCACTTTCCTCTTCCTTTGTTTAGTCGAAGGTCGAAAGTAAAGAAAACTACTATTCGCCTGTCCATCCGCACTTTTTCTGTCCGCCCTCAGATCTTAAAAACTGCCGAGGCTACAGGGTTGCAAACTGGTATGCTGATCATCCACCCTCCAATCATCAAACATACCAAATTGCAGCCCTCTAGCGCAAGTAGTTTTTATTTTATTTAAGGTTAAAGACAGCCATGATCGTGCGTCTGGCACCGCTATAGGTGCCAACAACACAGTCGCTTTTTAAAACTGAGTTATAGAAGCAAACAGGTATCGATCTGGATGAAAACCGGATACGGGTTTCACTGAAGTATACCTCCTCCTCCTCCTCCTCCTCCTCCTCCTCCCCCTCCTCCTCCTCCTCCTCCTCCTCCTCCTCCTCCTCCTTCCTCCTCCTCCTCCTTCCTTCTCCTCCTTTCTTCCCATGTCTATATAGGGTCGCTGTTTTCGTTCAGCCTTCACCTTCCTCTGCCCCAATGCATCCTGGACTTCTTAAACTCCCACTATAATACCGCGGAGATTTAAATGAGAGCACGAAGATGATCCGGATCCGGCAGTGGAAGAATCTTATAATATTCCACTAAAGCTTTACTTCAGAACAGCCTCCCGTAATTCTGGCCACGGTGATAAAAGTGGGCTCTATCTGAGATATTGGTGGACCAAATCTTTTAACTGTTATCTTTCGTCTTTGCCCTTACAAAAGCAAATCTTTCGAATTTTCCGCTTTCACTACAAGCGGTGTCATTTCTACCACGCTCTAAAAATGGAATGGAATATAGAAATTAGGCCAAAGGTTAACGCTGGGACCTACGAGGTCATTCAGCGCTGAAAGGCAAACCGAGTAGAAAGGTCTGAAGGGTTTAAGAGGATGAAAACCTCGCAGTTGCATTATGAAATAACTGTCAGGCGAGGGTGGAGAGCAAGATGGAAGAAAGAGCATATGAACGGAGAGGTACAGTAAAAGGAATGAAAGGGGTTGCAGTTAGGGACACTGCAAAGAACCTTAAGCAATGCCTACAGTGTACCCAATGAGGTGCACTGACGGCACTAACACCCCCTACGGAGCGCTCTAAAAATTGTTTTCCCTGCTCCATCTTTGTTCGAAGCCGTAAAAGAAGTCGAAGATTAATCCTCATCATGATGCCTTCTCTCTCTCTCTCTCTCTCTCTCTCTCTCTCTCTCTCTCTCTCTCTCTCTCTCTCTCTCTCTCTCTCTCTCTCTCAGGCAATCATTTGCTGACTTCAGCTCAATGGGAAATTGCCGGTGGGTCTTTTTATGTCGAACTTCATATCTGTTTCCGAGATGAAAGAAACTTTGCGAAAGGGGTGGCATTCGATGGATGATTTCAGACTCGCCGGAGGTAATTGGTTAGTATTTCGTTTCTTTTACTTTTTCAAACTTAAATTTAGTGTTATATTATTTTCAGACGGCATGTTAGCCTTGGTGATATAATAGGTGAGAGAGCTAAAGCTAACTTTATGGTTTTATTCCACTTTTATTATTATTTCCATTTTTTTTGGGGGGGAGGGGTTAAACATTCAGATACTACTATGCCAATACCACCACCACCACCACCTCCTCCTCCTCCTCCTCCTCCTCCTCCCCTCCTCCTCCTCCTCCTCCTCCTCCTCCTCCTCCTCCTCCTCCTCCTCCCTCCTCCTCCAATTCCTCAGAGACATTGGAAATGAGAGTTCTCCCTCCTTATCCTCAAATCCTCCTCCTTAATTTAGAGAAAAAATTAATATAACCCCTCCTCCTCCTCCTTATTGTGATTTCTTTTGGAAAAATAAAACTACTAACATTAGAACTTTAAAAAAGGCCAAACAAAGATATTTTCTCAATGATTCATCAATTTATTTCGTGAAATCATTTTGCGTCATTTAATTTCTGAGAAAAATTAATATGAGTTTACAAGTGACTTCTGATAACTCTGGCGATTTCTTTTAGATGGAAAAATAATCACAGTTAATGAACTTTACTGTTTATAACAACTGGTGATGATGAATCTGTTACCATGCCTGAAATTGTTTCAGTTAAGAACAGCTTTTTGTTGTGTGGTTATTTTCAGATGATTCTCATCAATCTTTAACTTGTTCATTGTGTGAAGAGATCTTTTTACTATGTATACTTTACGGCATTCTGGCATTTGACTTTACAAACTGTACTTTCCAACTGTTTTTGCAACCGTATGATAAATATTGTTTTCCGTATAAAAACTCTGTGCGGCTTTTCTGTCCGCCCTCAGATCTTAAAATAATCTACAGGCTAATTAATTTTAATTGGTATGTTGATCATCCATCCTTCAATCATCAAACATACCAAATTGCAGCCCTCTAGCCTCAGTAGTTTTTATTTTATTTAAGGTTAAAGTTAGCCATAATCCTACTTCTGGCAACGCGATAGGACAGGCCACCACCTGGCAGTGATTAAAGATTCACGGGCGGCGGCTCATACAGCATTATACGGAGACCACCGAAAGATAGATCTATTTCCGGTGGCCTTGATTATACGCCGTAGCGGCTGTACAGAAAACTCGATTGCGCCGGAGAAACTTCAGCGCATTTTTTACATGTTTTATTCAACCGCTGATCGCAGATATCTGGCGAAGGTCGTCTGCGCTCCGTCAACTCCCTTAATTAATGCCCGCCATTAAAGTTGGCACGAAAAACCAGAGAGGGACATTCTTCAAGACTGAGAGGCTGAATTTGCATAAATCTCGTAAAACAGGAAACTCGACTCAGGTTTCCTCCTCCTCCTCCTCCTCCTCCTCCTCCTCCTCCTCCTTCCTCCTCCTCCTCCTCCTCCTCTTTCTCTTTCTCCTCCCCCCACCACAAACCTCCCTTCCATCACCCCTCTTCATTCGTCAGGAATCGGTAATGGGAACAGGAATTATTTATGGCTTCTGATCTATGTTTAGCAATCGTTCTCATCGGAGCTCCGACGAAGTTACTGAGGAGTTGGAATTGCAATTTTCTCGTGGTTGATTTTTTTATTATTATTATTATTATTATTATTATTATTATTATTATTATTATTATTATTATTATTATTCAGAAGATGAAACCTATTCACATGGAACAAGCACACCAAAGGGGGGCCACTGACTTGAAATTCAAGCTTCCAAAGAATATTATTATTATTATTATTATTATTATTATTATTATTCAGCAAATGAAACCTATTCACATGGAACAAGTACACCAAAGGGGCCACTGACTTGAAATTCAAGCTTCCAAAGAATATTGGTTTCAACCTCGCACCGCAAGAGACCCTACACTGCGACAGTAACTGATCATGATAGAGAGCCAGTGATTTTTCATCGCCCTGGGGGACACGCGAATCCCCCCAGCGACATCTGAGTGGCATTCCACGACACTAACCACTATACCAGCGGACCAGCGTTGCTTCTTTATTCCAACATTTTCTGCTTTATGCTTGATGTTTCTCCTTTTCATCAGTGGGTTGAAATGTTCATTTTTGGAAGGTTGTAAATAACATACGATCGACAGCTTCCTAAAGGAAATGAAGAATTCATAATTTTCCGCAATAAGAGAATTTTAATTCGATTTTATCAAGATAAACATTGATGATAAAATTGTCAGTTTTCTTTGAGCCTTGTGTTTATAGTTCATTCCCATTTTTATCTATTTATTCTTCTGTTAATTTTTCCCTTCTAATAACTGATCTCTCTCTGTATTTCCTATTATCTTCCGTTACTTTTTCAAATGAACACAAAATTCTTTAGAATCTTGAATTTTAAGTGAATACCCCTGTGGGTTTGTTCCATATGAATACAGTTCATCTTCTGAATAATAATAATAATAATAATAATAATAATAATAATAATAATAATAATAATAATAATAATAATAATAATAATAATATATGAAGGTAGTGAGACCCTCTTTCAAGTATGTCTTGTTAAAGAGAATGGCAGCATCAGTGGAATTGATTTTATATGTGGTCTTTTCAATTCTTATTATTTTCTTCTCATCAGGGCAGTTATTAGCAAATATCAGCCCTGATGAGAAGAAAATAGTAAGAAGAATTGAAAAGACCATATATAAAATCAATCCCACTGATGCTGCCATTCTCTTTTAATAATAATAATAATAATAATAATAATAATAATAATAATAATAATAATAATAATAATAATAATAATAATAATAATAATAATGTCTAATATACTCATGTTGTTCGATATTCAATTCACAAAAATTCATTAAGTTAAAAATACAGGTAAAATATCGCCATGCATGCAAAGATAAAAATCACTCTCCTTCATTTTTCATGATAATTCAAACACTTTTTATACGGTCCATCTCCCGAATAATAAATAATAATAATAATAATAATAATAATAATAATAATAATAATAATAATAATAATAATAACATCTAATATCTAATATAAGAATATTGTAAGATATTCAACTCCCAAAACAGATTAAGTTAAAAGACAGGAATACATCACCATGCATGCAAAAGAATACATCCCTCTCCTTCAATTTTCGCGACAATTCAAACGCTTTTGAAAAACACACAAATGTTCAAACGTACTTACTTCCCACCAGAGGGAAATTCTTCCCGCAAGATACCGAAGGAAAAGAAGTTGCAGGCGAAGTATATTACTTATCCAGTTACCACAAATGATATACACTCCGCAATAAATGTCAGGCGTAAAGTAATAACACGAATAATAGTGGGAGAAGTATTTCATCCGACGCATTTACAATACCAACATTCTTCATTACTTTTTCCCTCTGGTCGAATTCTTTGAGAGGGAAGTTGGTCCTCGAAATACGTGCGGTACAATAATAATAATAATAATAATAATAATAATAATAATAATAATAATAATAATAATAATAATAATAAGTCAGCAAGTTAAAATGTTTTAATTTGCTGATTTTTTCTTCTTCTTCTTCTTCTTCTTCTTCTTCTTCTTCTTCTTCTTATTATTATTATTATTATTATTATTATTATTATTATTATTATTATTATAGTAAATCAGCAAATTAAAAATTTTGTAATTTCTTATTATTATTATTATTATTATTATTATATTATTATTATTATTATTATTATTATTATTATTATTATTATTATTATTATTATTATTATTATTATAAATCGACATTAACTCTTCATTTAAGCATATTTTATTGAATCTAATTGCTGGCACAATCAGAAGAATAGAAAAGGAGCATTTCAAACTGAACGGCATTGTAGCAGCAATTAGATTTTAAAAATATTATTATTATTATTATTATTATTATTATTATTATTATTATTATTATTATTATTATTATTATTATTATTCAGAGGATGAACCCTATTCATATGGAACAAGCCCACCACAGGGTTATTAACTTGAAATTCAAGATTCCAAAGTAAATAGTGTCATTTGAAAGAGTAGAAGATGCTAGGAAACACAGAAAAAAGATGTGATCAGGTATTAGAAAGAAAAAACTAACAAACTGGACTAATAAAATAAATGATAAAAATTAACTGGATTAATAAAAAAAATGATATCACGTAGATTAGTTTTGCATTCAAATATGAATAACATTCACAGCAATTTTTTTTTTTACAAAATACAGTAAGAATAGTGAATTCATTGCGATTCCTCAGGGTGTAAATGCTAAAATTTACTGAATGAAAGAAATTATATCATTCTTTCATTTCAGATAAATAAGTATCAGTATCACATTTGTTTAAATAAAGAGCAAAATTATACTTTCTGTCACCAGTTGCACGAAAGCTTCGGTGAATTTAATGGTATTCCTTTATGCATTCCAAGTAAACTTAATGGACACCATTCCTCTTGATTAAGACACTCCGTGATAACGGGAATGGAATCGATAAAGGCCATTACAGTCTGTCTATTCGTTTCTTCTTGGAACGACAGCTGGAATGGAATTAGGGTATGGATTTGAATTTCCACTCTAGTTATTGGGAACAGTGCAATTTTCGTGTCAGTCACTACTATCCTCTTCTGAAACCCAATTACAAACTATAAGAAATACAATTACCCCTCTCCAGTGCTGTGTATAACCATTATCTCTGATTTCTGACTTCACAAATCATTTTCAAATGGCTTCAGATTTTGAGGTACGTTTATGACAAAGTGATGTTATCAGTCGATGTTGCGAGTTAATTTGTCCGGGAGGAAGATACCAGTTAGAGGCAAAAAGGCCATTTCATTTCATTTTGCCTGGTTAGAGGAAAAAGGCCTTTTTATTTAATTTTTCCCTGGTTAGAGGCGAAAAGCCTTTTCATTTAAGTTTGCCTGGTTAGATGCAAAAGGCCTTTTCATTTGATTCTGCCTAGTTAGATGCAAAAGGCCCTTTCATTTGATTCTGCCTGGTTAGAGGCAAAATGCCCTTTCATTTAATTTTGCCTGGTTAGAGGCAAAGGCCTTTTCATTTAATTTTGCCTGGTTAGAAGCAAAAGGCCATTTCATTTGATTCTGCCTGGTTAGAGGTAAAAGGCCTCTTCGTTCCATTTTGATGGTGCCTGCGTTCCACACATTCAAGAAACTGTATGGAAAAAATTGTGTATTGCCAAGTTGACGGATATAAAATACCTATACTTTTTCATTATAGTTTTCAATAAATTTTTGCGATGGACCACATACGAATCACTGTGATTCTTGCCAGTGATGAAACGGATACGGATTTTCGTGCAGCGTTTCAAAGATGTTTTCTGGTCCTGTGGAGAATACTACTGATCAGCCTCACATTGCACAAGTTGCTCAAGGTGAAATGGAATTTCGAATTTTTTTATTCGTTTTCCTGATAACCTTCATATAAACTGTCCCCTCACATTACCCTGTCATTATTCAGTAAGGTCGAATCTCCTGGCTTTTCTTTGAAGAAAAGATAGAATTGTTTTTGCCTTCATTTTCTGATGATACTCGCCACAACCCTAAATAATTCGCAACAAAAGGAACTAACTGCCACGTTTCTCCATGTTCATAGTTTGGCAGAAAATGGAGGCGTGAGTGTAACCTCTCTCTCTCTCTCTCTCTCTCTCTCTCTCTCTCTCTCTCTCTCTCTCTCTCTCTCTCTCTCTCTCTCAACTCTGAGTCAACTAGAAATGATCAAGCAATCATTCGGTGACCTTGGCTCGACTGGGGAAATTGCGAGTCGGTTTTCTTCATTGGACTTCATCTATATTTCCGCCACGAAAGAAACTTCATGAAAGGGATTCGCAGTTCCACTTTGAAAAGGACACATGCGCTGAATTAAAATGAAAGGGGCACGCGTGAAGGAAGGCCTCGGAGGCTTCGTGGGTTTTTTACAAGCATGATGGAAGGCCTCAGTGGCTTCGTGGGTTTTTTACACGCATGATGAAGGCCTCAGAGGCTTCGTGGGTTTTTTACACGCATGATAGAAGGCCTCAGAGGATTCGTGGGTTTTTTACACGCACTGATGGCCTGGAGGCTTCAGAGATGAAGGCTTCAGAGGTTTTTACACGCATCATGGAAGGCCTCAGAGGCTTCGTGGGTTTTTTACACGCATGATGGAAGGCCTCAGAGGCTTCGTGGGTTTTTTACACAGACTGACAGACAAAGCCGGCACAATAGTTTTCTTTCACAGAAAACTACAAAGAAGGAAAAGACGACTGACTGAAGAGACCATAATGGGGAATTTAAGGAACCCAACAAACCTGAAGTGTATTTACTTTTCCAAACAATTAGAACATTATATACATATATAAAAATAATTGTTAAATCATACAAATCAAAATGTTTCCCCAACGCTGGAAAAGTAACCAAACAAACTCAGTGGCTTGAAAGGAATACGTAAATAAAGAATGACCACTTTCAGGTCTTCATGAATATTGTATTACCCTCCGCTTGCGTTATTCCCTAAAGGCTTCGTCAACAGAAGGACCATCATAAATATTTAGAGAACTGATGTAATCACTCATGTTAATCGGGCAGCCATTTTTTTACGGATTTCACTACGTCCCACGAAATAAGGGAAGCCAAATCGATGATTAGACAAGTAAAAAATGCGCCGAAGTTTCTTCGGCGCAATCGAGTTTTCTGTACAGACGCGACAGCGTATAATCAAGGCCACCGAAAATAGATCTATCATTCGGTGGTCTCGGTATAATGCTGTATGAGCCGCGACCCATGAAACTTTAACCACGGGACGGTGGTGGCCTTTCCTATATCGTTGCCAGACGCACGATTATGGCTAAATTCAACCTTAAATAAAATAAAAACGACTGAGGCTAGGGGGCTGCAATTTGGTATGTTTGATGATTGGAGGGTGGATGATCAACATACCAGTTTGCAGCCCTCTAGCCTCGGTAGTTTTTAAGATCTGAGGGCGGAGAGAAAAGGTGCGGACGGACAGACAAAGCTTTACCTCAATAGTTTTCTTTTACGGAAAACTAAAAAGGGGAATAATAGGAAAAGATAATTGAAAGGTTGCATTATTTGTTGATGCCTTTCAGCTTCTTAATGTAATATTTTGATATTTTACTTATATATATTTTTATTTATTAATCAGTTAATTTTTTTATTTCCCATTATCTTCTGTTACTTCCTTCGAATGAATACCATAATATTCTTTGGAGCCTGAATTTCAAGTCAGTGGCCCCTTTGGTGGGCTTGAACCATTTGAACAGGGTTCATCTCCTGAATAATAATAATAATAATAATAATAATAATAATAATAATAATAATAATAATAATAATAATAATAATAATAATAATAACTGAACTTAAATAAAAATACAAAATGAGAATAAAATATACATTTATGCCTGCTCAGCTCCTTCTTCAGCTAGACTGAGGGATTATTCATAAATGTGGATTTTGTATTTAATTAATAATAAAGAATAAAATCATTTATGAGCTTAAATGAAAATGAAAAAAAGAAATATTCTGCGATGCATAAAATTACTGAAAGCCAAAGCAATTCATACTAATTACTTTAACCGATTAAATTACTCGGGGTCGGGGTTGGGGGTGAAAAAAGAAAAAGCGTTAAATTTTGTCCGTCAAATCCGCCAATCTTCCGTCTACAACAAAATAAAAGAAAAATAAAAGAGAAATTAAAGAGAAATAAAGAAGGGTTGGGGGGTGGGTGGCAAACCTAACTTGTAACCTGAAGGAAAGTGACTTTTCCTGTTCAATATATAATCGAACATAACAAATACGACTCATGGCGATAAATGTTTTTAATAAATTCTCAAAAAAATGTGCCGAGATGAACAACCAATTACCAAAGAGGTATTAGTAACGTTGGAGAATGCCTAATTCGCATATAAAAACATTTTATAAATGCGAGTTTCTAGAGCCCAACTTCTCTTCATATTTCCGCAACGGTTCCTTCTCGAAAATTTACGAGTCCACTAATCATGCAATTTGGCGAACCTAGTCCAATTAATTACGAGGAAAAATAATTAAATTATCCTTCCCAGCTTTCCATGCTTCGCGGCATCATTTCATTCTAAAAGAAAGTAATAACGAGATCAAATAAATGATATTTGGAATGTAATTATAATTATTATTATTATTATTTCGGTAGATGAAACCATTTAATTCCAAGACAAAGTAATAACGAGATAAAATAAATGCTAGAGTTTGGAGTGCAATTATTATTATTATTATTATTATTATTATTATTATTATTATTATTATTATTATTATTATTATTATTATTATTTCAGTAGAAGAAACCTATTCTCATGGAACAAGCCCACCAAAGGGGTCACTGACTTGAAATTCAAGTTTCCAAAGAATATTTTGGTTTCAACCTCCCACCGCAGTAGACCCCACACTGCAACAGTAACTGATCATGATACAGAGCCAGTGATTTTTCCATCGCCCTGGGGGAGACGCGAACCCACGACATCTGAGTGACATGCCACGACGCTAACCACTATAAGTGGCTTCGAGTTTGCGCAATACCTATATACAGTTTGATAACGGCTACGGTGCAACCTCTTTCACTAGTCTCCATTGAAGATATTAATAAGTCACTATAAGATCAAAGCAATATAGAAACAGCGACTGAGAGAGAGAGAGAGAGAGAGAGAGAGAGAGAGAGAGAGAGAGAGAGAGAGAGAGAGAGAGAGAGGCCACCTTTCGTCAGAGAGAAAAGAGGGTAGACGCATTGACACAGCGTATGACCTTAAAGTCCATTGGACAGATTTCTCAAAACGATGCAAAACCTCCATTAAAATATAAAAGAAAAAATCAATTAAACAGAATATAAGAAAAACAAGATAAACTGTCTTGCAGAAAAGAGAGAGAGAGAGAGAGAGAGAGAGAGAGAGAGAGAGAGAGAGAGAGAGAGAGAGAGAGAGAGAGAGAGAGATTTTAAAGAAAGAACTTGCATTAGCGTAGCATATAATTACAAGAACAGACTTCATTACGAAAAAAAAAAAGAAATCTATTTTAAAGCACACTTTTGAAGTGAGCATTAATTAGGGAGAGTTAGGCGAACACCATTGGCGTATTCTAATTAACGCTGGAAAACTTTGAAGGGGGGAAAAATGCAAATATAACTTTCCACGTTTTTATTTCGCTGCAATTCCCCGCTTCTTCAATCTTGGTAGCATTGCAGCGCCCTAATGAGACTTGTCTAAGTACAAAGCTGCTCGCCTAGCGGGATAAAATTCCCAAATAATGGCCACTGATTGCACGTAAGTGGACCATCTCTCAAGTGAGTCCACAACTTGAAAATAGCTTTGGTTTCACTTTTGTTTCATTTTATTTAGTTCGTCTGCTGACGCCACTTCATAAAGAATTTCGACGCTGATGAAATGTCGTAAGTGCTATACATTATATACTTTAAAACAAGGTGTTCCACTGCCCTTCTCAAGCTATAAACAAAACCCAATAATTGAAAAGAAATAAAAGGGTAAGTGGTGTAAATACGTCTTCAAGTTTTGGTATGAGTGTCCTTAACTTCTAGTAAAGCTTTAAATTTTTTTTCTGAGCCCTTAACTTCTGGGAAAGCTTTAACCATTTTTTTTTCTGAGCCCTTAACTTCTAGGAAAGCTTTAACCATTCTCTTCTCTGTGTCCTTAACTTCTAGGAAAGCTTTAACCATTTTGTTTTCTGTGTCCTTAACTTCTAGGAAAGCTTTAACCATTTTTTTCCGAGCCCTTAACTTCTAGGAAAGCTTTAACCATTTTGTTTTCTGCGTCCTTAATTCCTACGAAAGCTTTAACCATTTTGTCTCTGAGCCCTTAACTTCTAGGAAAGCTTTAACCATTTTGTTTTCAGTGTCCTAAACTTCTAGAAAAGCTTTAACCATTTTCAAGACCCCTTAACTTCTGGGAAAGCTCTAACCATTTTGTTTTCCGACCCCCTTAAATTCCAGGAAATGTTCCGTACATATATATACGGCCGTACCTCCATACAAAACACGCTGCAAAAGAATGCTTCGCAAATGCAAGCACTTACAAGCGCACAAAGCGTATACCATATAAGGATTCAGTGCATGGCAACAATCGCAAAAAGTTTCATTGTTCCTTCTATTTCAGTCTCGTTAGAGAGAGAAGAGGGGGGGATATGAAGACCGAAAAGTGCTTTCTGTTGTGCGGGAATCGAGGAAAAGCAAGATCTGGGAAATTTTAAAACGCCTCATTGGTAACGGGGAAACAGCCGAACTAAATATAGGGAAATGGCGATTTATTTTTCATGATATTATGAACGCTGAAGCTTGCGTTGTTTTATTGGCTACTTATTTTGCTCGCCTGAAAATGCCCGTAATCTAATAGACCGTTTCCAGATAAACAGACTGTATGCTATTAGTAGCGTATATTGAGCGAGAGTGCTTCTTCTTTCTCTCTCTCTCTCTCTCTCTCTCTCTATATATATATATCTCTCTCTGTATCTATATGTGTATATATATATATATATATATATATATATATATATATATATATATATATATATGTGGGTGTGTTACGCGCTTGTGTATAGCAGAGAAAGATAAATAGAGAGATAAAGAGAGAGAGAGAGAGAGAGAGAGAGAGAGAGAGAGAGAGCACTCTCCTGCTCAATATACAGTATTTATAGCACACAGATACGGACTTAGCCCTCCATGCACGAGTCATTACTTCAGTGCTTTGCTGCATCACTTACAAAACAGACGAACTTTGCATAACTGAAAAATGAAAAGTCGAGCATTTCAAAAATGTATATAAGAAAACTACCCAACGTCAAACGCTTTCAGAAGCAACATTTTTCTAAAGAGTCTTCACTAAATTTTGGCGTTAATTTTTTTAACTGGCTTGCAATCATGAGTAAAACCATTTCAGTTACGAAAAACTTTAACCTGAAAAGAATAAATGTATAACTGAATGAATTATCAATTGACCAGTTCCAATGTCCATACATAATGTATCATGCCCCGCGTGGTTCAATGGCTCAATGCAAAATGAATTTCGCCAATGAAGGGACTTTTCATACGCGGTATTCAAATATTCAAACATTAGCAAATTTCTGTTAATTAGAGAACGCCAAACATTTTCACATGACAAAGAGAAATGACCACGCGTAGTTATTTTATAAAATACTGCGAAAGTGCGCGGAGTAAACGCCATGTCATTTTTTGAACCAGTCTTCACAATAAATATATAATGAAAAACAACAATGCAAAACTTTTTTTTTTTCACAAAAAATCGTACGCCAAATACTTGTTTCAATATTAATTTTTCATTGTGCTGTTATAATGCTGATTAGAAAAATGTGTCGAAAATGTACAATAAGTTATTAGGAAAGGATTTTCTTTCGTCAAGAGCTACCGGTGCCACAATATGTTCCAAGCTGCTAAAATATACATACATACATAATACATACATACATACATACATACATATATATATATATATATATATATATATATATATATATATATATATATATATATATATATATATATATATATATATATATATATATATATATATACACATATATATATATTATACTATATAAATATATATATATATATATATATATATATATATATATATATATGTGTATATATAAATTATATACATATACATATATATATAAATATATATATATACATATACATACATACATACATACATATATATTTTATATATATAAACAAAAGAAAAATTCTAGAAGGACCACAATAAATTATTCAATATCAGATGAATGTCTCATTATATCATTAAGCCCCCGGTATAAAAATTCGGAAAATATTAATTCGTAAAGTTGTATTCAAGCGGACAGGAAAAAAAAAATACACAGGATAATGTGCATTAGGCAACGTAATTGCCCAGAAGAGGAACATTAAAAAAAAAAAGGCATTTTTCGCAAACTTTTTTTTCAGTCGTCTTTTAATGTTGGTGCTTTCGAAATATTGTTGTAAGAACTGAGATCAAACTTTTAGCAATAATTGCCATTCCGTTTTCTGTTTACCATTTTTTTTTTGAATTCTCTACATCTCTCAATGAGTCAAGTCGTCGTACTAACATTATTATTATTATTATTATTATTATTATTATTATTATTATTATTATTATTATTATTATTATTCAGAAGATGAACCCTATTCATATGGAATAAGCCAACCAAAGGGGCCACTGTCTCGAAATTCAAGCTTCCAAAGAATATGGCGCACATTTGGAAGCAGGAGAGAGAATAAGTGAAAAATCGAGTTTTCTGTACGGCGTATGATGCTGTATGAAACTCTCAGCCACCGCCCATGAAACTTTTACCCACAGCCCGGTGGTGGCCTGTATTGTTGGCACCCATAGCGGTGCCAGACGCACGATCATGGCTAACTTTTACCTTAAATAGAATCAAAACTACTGAGGCTAGAGGGCTGCAATTTGGCATGTCTGATGATTGGAGGGTGGATGATCAGCGTACCAATTTTCAGCCCTCTAGCCTCAGCAGTTTTTAAGATCTGAGAGCGGACGGACAGACAAATAGCCATCTCAATAGTTTTCTTCTACAGAAGACTGATAAAAATGCTCATATATCAATGTTGTTGCACTTCACCCAAATCAGACACGAACAATGATAGATATATTACAAACTTTGGCCATTCCCGTAGAATACATTCGCGGCGTCTCTCTCGAGACCAGCCTGTGCAATCTTCTAGAAAAGGTTGGAGTTCAAAGTCGAAGACTATGTTCACTTTAAACATTTCAAAGATTATCTGTAGCAATCAGGAAACTTTCAGCTCAGTACGGGAACACCAACATTTGTTCAAACGAACTTTCTAAGAAGGAAATCGATTAGAAAAGGAGAGAGAGAGAGAGAGAGAGAGAGAGAGAGAGAGAGAGAGAGAGAGAGAGAGAGAGAATCGAACAGAAAAGTATCGAGAGAGAGAGAGATAATCGAATAGAAAAGTATCGAGAGAGAGAAAGAATCGAATAGAAAAGCAGAGAGAGAGAGAGAGAGAGAGAGAGAGAGAGAGAGAGAGAGTCGATTTACCAGAAATCTTAAAACCCAAGAGAACTGTGCAAAAAGAGAGAAAGAAAAACATACGCTTTTGTTCTTTTGTAGGAAACTCGACAGTAATTCCACTATTTCACCATCAAATCATCTTCGCATAGATGGCCAGCAGCGTACTGGAGGAATACTCAAAAGCTATTGGTAAAAGCGAACCTTTGAAAAGCGACAAGAAAAACATGGACTCAAGAGAGCAACGTTTTGCCACCAGAATAAAAACAATATGTCAGAAACGATTCAAAAGAGGACAAAAGACTGATTCAGCACTGGAGTTCGATTACTGTCTTTGTCTGAAACGCGACAGATCCAAATATGAAACGATACTTTTTTGTTTAAATTGTGCGTAACAATATGCCGGTATTTTCCCATCGAAGACCTAGAATAAGCTGGGTAAATGGCATCAATTCTATTATTATTATTATTATTATTATTATTATTATTATTATTATTATTATTATTATTATTATTATTATTATATCGAAGATGAGCCGTATTCGAATGGAACAAGCCCACCAAAGGGGCCACTGACTTGACATTCAAGCTTCCAAAGAATATTATGGTGTTCCTTTGAAAGAAGTGACAGAAGGCAATTAGGAAATACAGAAAGTACACAAAGAAGAGATCACTTGTAAGAAACGAAAGAAATAAATTAAGAAATTAATAAATAGTGAAAAATGAAAGCAAATTAAAATATACAAGGACAACTGCTTTAGAGTAGCAATGCATCGCATCTTCGCTCGTACATTTGAGGCTTCAATTACACAACTTCCTCTGGGATATTGTTCCACAATCCAGCGGTGTGAGGAATAAAGGACCGCTGGAACTGAGAAGTTCAACAGCAAAGCATGAACGAAGTATTGGTAAGGCAGTGCACACGCAACATAGATGAGAATAGCTCTATATGTAGGGTGATTCAACGTGCTGCTAATGAGCTTGCTATAAAAGGTTTACGAAGATGCTATTATATTAGAATTTTGTGACAGAGTTCCATCCAATTCATAGTAAAATTATTTACGCCAAAGGCCACGCGCTGGGACTAATAAGGTCATTGGCAGTAAGAAGGTTTGAAAGTTGTAACAGGAGGAAAACCTCAATTGTTGCACTATGCAACAATTGTTAGAGAGGATGGAAAGTCAGATGGAAGAACGGAGGTACAGTAAAAGGAATGAAAGAGGTTGCAGCTAGGGGACGAAGGGACGCTGCAAAGACCCTAAAGAAAATATGCCTACAGTGCACCACGTGAAGTGCACTGATGGCTCTACCCCACTACAGGAACAGTAAGAGTATGCTGCCTTTGGCTGTAAGCACGTATATATATTTCGTATATGTGCAAATGCAAGCAAGCACTTGGTGCTTGCAATTCTTGGTGCTTGCAATTCCATGGCTCTGGGAAATTAGATAAAACTGTTGTCCAAAGTTTAAGAGTTGGAAAGAGTCAATTGCCGTCTAAGTGCCAAGAAGCTAATTACAACTTGGTAAACTTAATTAAAGATACACTCTCTCTCTCTCTCTCTCTCTCTCTCTCTCTCTCTCTCTCTCTCTCTCTCTCTCTCTCTCTCTCAAAATAAAAAATACATTCCTTTCAGATTTTCGTTATCAGGTACTGATGGCTGCATCGTTCGCTCTCTCTCTCTCTCTCTCTCTCTCTCTCTCTCTCTCTCTCTCTCTCTCTCTTCAGAATTCTGTAACCGGTTCTAAATAAAAGTAGCTTTCTCTCTCCCTTCCGGCTTCTGCATTTCATTAACGTGAGAGACACCAGTTGGAGTATTTTCAGGAATAAAAATACTCGGGTGATGCTTTCTATTCCTCTGTTTCCGATGTATGTGATATTTTATATATATATATATATATATATATATATATATATATATATATATATATACATATATATTCAGAAAGTTACAAACGTCCTTTAATATCCAATTCAAATCTACCTCGGAAATAATATATTTTCATATATGTTCCTGAAGGGAATTTATTTTTTTTTTTTTAGTTGATAATAAGTCCACTGTCCCGTGGGGTCGAACCAGCGACGGACGAGGGCTCAGAACTACAGGGACGCACTAACCCAGTCGAGGTAGAGCGAATTGGATATTAAAGGACGTTTGTAGCTTTCTGATTGTATATGAATCACGGTGATGTGATAAATAGTCATACATATATATATATATATATATATATATATATATATATATATATATATATATATATATATATAATGTGTGTGTGTGTGTGTGTGTGTGTGTATATACACACTTGTATTTATGTATGTATATATAGATATAAATATATATATACGAGTATATATATATATATATATATATATATATATATATATATATATAGAAAACAAGTAGTTGGCGCAAGCAGGCCACAGCATATCTCAGGACAGGGTGACAAGGAGATAGTCGGTCATCTGTAGATGGTATTTATTTGCCGACGCGTTTCGTAACACTTTGTTACATCATCAAGGCTAAAAAGAAAACTTTACAAATTAAAATACATGGAATAAAACTAACGACTTCAAGAGAGTCTCAACATGCTATATAAATATACATTAAAACAAGACAGTTCATAAAAAGCACCTGCTAGACTAAAAGGTTGAAGACTGAATGACTAAAAGGAAAAGGAAAGCAGCAAAGAAAACTGGCTCAAGCCAGATACAACTGAACAGAGGTGGTGTGTGAGTTCAACTTAGGAACTAGCTGTTTTATGAATAACGATTCCAAAATTAGCAGTTCGTGTGGATGACTTGTTTGGCCCAAAACAGAGAAGTCAGAATAATCAATACTTGTATTACATATATTTGAATGATTTCTGATATTAGAAAATTCTGGATTGGACAATCTGCAACCAGTACGGTGACTAACACCTTTATGTGAATCTGCTCTGACCCTCAGCAATCGTTTAGTCGATCCCACGTAAGTCCCCAAATTACATCTGGGGCAAGTATATTTATATACGACTGACGATTGCATTATTGGGCAGATTCTATCCTTAAATTTAAAAAGGACCCTATTGTAAGTGGATTTTTGGTATTAAAATGACTTGCAACATGTTAAAATGTTTTCTATTGCAGACTTCAGATTACTTCTAAATTTATCGTCTAGGACGTATGGGATAGCTGCATAGAGTTTCTTCCGTGGTACTGTACTTATAACAGCCGAGTGAGATAGTTTCTTATTTAAGAAATTCTTGCAGTGTTTAAAGAAAACATGAGATGGAAACCAATTATCAGTAAAATATTTGTGCAAGAAAATTATTTCTTTATGATAAGAGTCCCAAGAAGAGGTTAGAGTATAAGCCCGGTGGAGGAGAGTAAAAATTGAATTTAGTTTAAAATAATAAAAACAAGCGCTATAAAAGTTTGAACCCAGACCAGTAAAAGTCTTTTTTCTAAAAACGGAAGTGTTAAAACTGTCATTATGTCGGAACACCAAAACATCCAAGAATGGTAATTGATTATTGTCCTCTCTTTCTAATGTAAACTTAATATTCGGATGTACTTCGTTAATGTACAGAGGAACTGATCAGCATGAAAAGCTGATTTGAAAAGAACGAAGGTGTCATCGACAAACCGTTTATATACAAGAGGATAAAAGCTAAGGGGCAATTTTCCAACATGCGCTCCTCCAGGAGCACATGAAAATGTTGGAAAACGTGGGGCCTAGAGGTGATCCCATTGCCATCCCATCTATCTGTTTGTACAAACAACCATTAAAAATAAAAGCAGTGTCCAGCACTGCTAACTCCAACAATTTCTTAAAAAGACAACGATCATAATTAAAATAAGTGTCATTGGGTTCGATAAAAATTTTATCCAAAATAACTTCAATTGTTTCCTCCACTGGGACATTTGTAAATAATGACTCAACATCATAACTAGTCATATATAAATCAGAGTCTTGGCATAAAATATATGATTTGAACTCCTCGGAGTTTTTTAAAGTGTGCTGGTTAGAAGTCAATTGTTCTAATAGTGGTACTAAATATTTGGCTAATTTATAGTTAGGAGCGTGGATTGATGACAATATTGGTCTCATTGGAATTCCGTCTTTGTGTATTTTAGGCAGACCATATAAAATTCCAAACGACGTACCTGAGCAATGTAACTCTTCATAAGTATCTTTATTGATGATATTTTTGGTATTAAGTTCTTTTAAAAACCTGTTGATTTTATCTTCAACTTTAAATATATGTTTGCAATCAGGGTTACCGATTTTTTTGAAACTTGCTTCCATCACTGAGAATAGACTCCATTTACTAATATAATCATCTCTATTTAAGATAACAGTACCTCTACCCTTATCAGGTTTAGTAATTACCAATTTTTCGTTTTTGCCAAGTTCTTCAGAATATTCAAGTCCGTTCTCTTAAAAAAAAAGTGTCCAACTGGTAGTCAGTTTTCTAAAAGCTTGTTGAGAAATATCCGATAATTGCGTTTGTAATTTTTGATATCAATATTGAAAGGTTGATTCTTTAACCTATGGAATAGTGATTCTAAGTAAAAAAAAAAACCTGGTATAATTAGGTTTGTAACAAGGCATTTCTCGTTTTGAAAACATCATAAAAAATTGAACTCACACTATAGTTAAAATGAGGAAGAACAACATCAAAGGCTTTGCAATTTTATACTATGACAACGTTGAATGGTTGTATGAGAAATATAAAAGACAAGGTGCTGAACATAATTGATACAAATTTTTTGTACAATTGACAAATGTTTAGTTACATAAAAGTTTTTGTATTAATTTCCATGCCAATAATTTGTTAGTCATCAGCATATTCAGTACGACAAAGGGCACGATACAATTTAAATTTGATAAAATTTGGAACAATTTTGTTGAGCTGACAATAATGTAAAAAATCCAGGTCTAATTTGGCTTTCTCGAGTTTCTTTGTAGTCGTCTCCAGGGATCTGCAGTAGGACAGAACATCTGCGGCGTCTCCAATTAACTGATGAAAGTGTGTGAATCCTCTGGAGCGGACCCGAATCCCTCAGGAAAAAAACAATGGTATACTCCATCCTTTTAACAATCTAGGACATGCAAATAGTCCAAATAAATACCATCTACAGATGACCGACCATCTCCTTGTCACCCTGTCCTGAGATATGCTGTAGAACTACTTCTCGTTTTCTATGTCGACTTTCCTGGCTTCATTAAACGGCATGGAGTTCAGTCACTGGTCTAATTAAAGAGGATTCACACACTTTCATCAGTTAATCCGCTATGGCGCAGATGTTCTGTCCTACTGCAGATCCCTGGAGACGACTAAAAGAAACTTTAGACCTGGATTTTTTACATTATTGTCAGCTCAACAAAATTGTTCCAAATTTTATCAAATTTAAATTGTATCGTGCCTTTTATGCTGATGCCACTAACAAATTATTAAACATGGAAATTAATACAAAAACTTTTATGTAACTAAACATTTGTCAATTGTACAAAATTTGTATCAACATGTTCGCACACCTTTGTCTTTATCGATTTTATTATTTTTCAAATTCTTTTTAACAAAACATTTCTAACCATATCACTACCATTCAACGTTGTCATAGTATAAAATTGCAAAGCCTTGGTGTTCTCCTCTTCCTCATTTTAACCATAGTGTGAGTTCAATTTTTAATATGTCCTCTTATGTATTGTCAAAACGAGAAGAATTCTTATTATCTCTAGGATTGGACTTCTGCATGCCTTGTTACAAAACCTAATTATACCAGGTTTTTTACCTTTAGAATCACTATTCCATAGGTTAAAGAATCAACCTTTCAATATTGATATCAGCAAATTACAAACGCAATTATCGGATATTTCAACAAGCTTTTAGAAAACTGACTACCAGTTGACACCTTTTTTAAGAGAACGGACTTGAATATTCTGAAGAACTTGGCAAAAACGAAAATTGGTAATTACTAAACCTGATAAGGGTAGAGGTACTGTTATCTTAAATAGAGATGATTATATTAGTAAAATGGAGTCTATTCTCAGTGATGGAAGCAAGTTTCAAAAAATCGGTAACCCTGATTGCAAACATATATTTAAAGTTGAAGATAAAATCAACAGGTTTTTAAAAGAACTTAATACCAAAAATATCATCAATAAAGATACTTATGAAGAGTTACATTGCTCAGGTACGTCGTTTGGAATTTTATATGGTCTGCCTAAAATACACAAAGACGGAATTCCAATGAGACCAATATTGTCATCAATCCACGCTCCTAACTATAAATTAGCCAAATATTTAGTACCACTATTAGAACAATTGACTTCTAACCAGCACACTTTAAAAACCTGAGGAGTTCAAATCATATATTTTATGCCAAGACTCTGATTTATATATGACTAGTTATGATGTTGAGTCATTATTTACAAAATGTCCCAGTGGAGGAAACAATTGAAGTTATTTTGGATAAAATTTTTATCGAACCCAATGACACTTATTTTAATTATGATCGTTGTCTTTAAGAAATTGTTGGAGTTAGCAGTGCTGGACACTGCTTTTGTTTTTAATGGTTGTTTGTACAAACAGATAGATGGGATGGCAATGGGATCACCTCTAGGCCCCATTTTTCCAACATTTTCATGTGCTCCTGGAGGAGCGCATGTTGGAAAATTGCCCCCTTAGCTTTTATCCTCTTGTATATAAACGGTTTGTCGATGACACCTTCGTTCTTTTTCAAATCAGCTTTTCATGCTGATCAGTTCCTCTCGTACATTAACGAAGTACATCCGAATATTAAGTTTACATTAGAAAGAGAGGACAATAATCAATTACCATTCTTGGATGTTTTGGTGTTCCGACATAATGACAGTTTTAACACTTCCGTTTTTAGAAAAAAGACTTTTACTGGTCTGGGTTCAAACTTTTATAGCGCTTGTTTTATTATTTTAAACTAAATTCAATTTTTACTCTCCTCCACTGGGGCTATACTCTAACCTCTTCTTGGGACTCTTATCATAAAGAAATAATTTTCTTGCACAAATATTTTACTGATAATTGGTTTCCATCTCATGTTTTCTTTAAACACTGCAAGAATTTCTTAAATAAGAAACTATCTCACTCGGCTGTTATAAGTACAGTACCACGGAAGAAACTCTATGCAGCTATCCCATACGTCCTAGACGATAAATTTAGAAGTAATCTGAAGTCTGCAATAGAAAAACATTTTAACATGTTGCAAGTCATTTTAATACCAAAAATCCACTTACAATAGGGTCCCTTTTTAAATTTAAGGATAGAATCTGCCCAATAATGCAATCGTCAGTCGTATATAAATATACTTGCCCCAGATGTAATTTGGGGACTTACGTGGGATCGACTAAACGATTGCTGAGGGTCAGAGCAGATTCACATAAAGGTGTTAGTCACCGTACTGGCTGCAGATTGTCCAATCCAGAATTTTCTAATATCAGAAATCATTCAAATATATGTAATACAAGTATTGATTATTCTGACTTCTCTGTTTTGGGCCAAACAAGTCATCCACACGAACTGCTAATTTTGGAATCGTTATTCATAAAACAGCTAGTTCCTAAGTTGAACTCACACACCACCTCTGTTCAGTTGTATCTGGCTTGAGCCAGTTTTCTTTGCTGCTTTTTTTCCCTTTTAGTCATTCAGTCTTCAACCTTTTAGTCTAGCAGGTGCTTTTATGAACTGTCTTGTTTTAGTGTATATTTATATAGCATGTTGAGACTCTCTTGAAGTCGTTAGTTTTATTCCATGTATTTTAATTTGTAAATTTTCTTTTTTAGCCTTGATGATGTAACAAAGTGTTACGAAACGCGTCGGCAAATAAATACCATCTACAGATGACCGACTATCTCCTTGTCACCCTGTCCTGAGATATATATATATATATATATATATATATTATATATACTGTATATATTTATGGAGGTATGTATGTATGTATGTATGCATGTATATATAAATATAAATATATCAATAGTACAGACATTGAAAGCTAAAGAATATAAAGTAACACGGTGTATGTGTAGGAATGCTTACATATACAATAAAAAACGAACTCAAACGAATGCAAAATAAAAAAACTTATACAAAATACATTATACATCTGTCTATTGCAGCGATGTACAAACGCACAAAAATCTCAACTCTCAAAAGAGAACAAATATGTGTATCCAGCCATCTACTGGAAGCCTGAATAGAGTCCCTCGCTCTACATTCAAATAAGATCAAGATTTGGCTAAATCCTCCAAGATCTGGAAATAACCCTTATAAGAATGGATAGTGCACTGAATTCAGATCAGCTCTGGCGTTACACGTCCGAAGGTCTCACCTCTATATTTGTATTGTTTTTCATTGGGGAATGATAGAAGAATCTTGATAAATAAGATCTTTTTTTTTTTTTTGCGGGGTACCCCATTCAGGCGTGTTTCTGCTACAGCTGTTTGTACCAAAATTTTTTTGTGTCCTTTGAACGGCATTCTAAATATCACAAAAGTAAAAAATGCGTAGGAGCCGCGGCCCATGAATCTTTAACCACGGTCCAGTGATGGCCTGTCATATAACGTTGCCAGATGATGCAGGATTATGGCTAACTTTAACCTTAAATAAAATAAAAACTACTGAAGCTAGAGGGCTGCAATTTAGTATGTTTGATGATTGGAGAGTGGATGATCAACATACCAATTTGCAGCACTCTAGCCTCAGGTGTCAGATAATGAAACAATCATTAACCTCGTCTCTGCTAATTTCACAACAAAAATTGTTGTTAAAAAAGGCTTAGACTTCACAACAATCTCTACCCTATACTTCTCCATTTGGCAACGCCATTCATAACAGACAGTAGAACCACTGTGACAGCACCAATTCTCCCCTTGATTCTTTCGCAAAAATGTATTAAGTTTCTGTAAAAGGATTTCCATCTAAAAACCGAACCAGAGCTTCCTCAATTAATGCAGCCAAATTGTCAACTCTTTTGCTTTCTTCAAAGCAACTTCTGGTGATCGCGTGTACCTAGGAGAGCTGTTAATCAGCTCAGTGGCCTGGTTAAACTAAGATATACTTAACTTAATAACAGCGTGTACCTTCGGACAGATGATAGAATATATATATACATATATATATCTATCTATATATATATATATATATATATATATATATATATATATATTAGGCCAAGCACTGGGACCTATAAGGTCACATTCAGCGCTGGAAAGGAAAATGAGAGTAGGTAGGTCTGAAAGCAGTTGCAATATGAAACAATTGTTAGGAGAGGGTAGCTAGCAAGATGGGAGAAAGATTTTAAGAATGGAGGTACAGTAAAAGGAATGAAAGGGGTTGCAGCTAGGGCCGAAAGGACGTTGTAAAGAACCTTTAGTAATGCCTACAGTGCACCCCGTGAGATGCACTGACGGCACTAACCCCCGACAGGGCGGACAGATGATGAAAGCTGTGACCATAGGAACGAGGATGAACTTATATGAGTCAGCCAATACAGGCTTCCAAGTCTTCCACGCACAGAATCTAATAATATCCCGACAGCATTAACAATACCGAGCAGCTGAGGCAATAACGTATGAGCATACCACAAAACACAAATAAAAATAACAAGCTTTTATGACAAGGAACGAAGACAATGTGTTTGGGTCATGATCAGTAAATTCAAGAGACGTGTGGATTAAACAGATACGCAAAGTCTGAAGTTTTATGTAGCGAAATCTGAGGTTTTATATGGCGAAATCTGAAGTTTTATGTGGCAAAATCTGAAGTTTTATGTGGCAAAAGTCTGAAGTTTTATGTGGCGAAGTCTGAAGTTTTGTGTGGCGAAATATGAAGTTTTATGTAGCGAAGTCTGAAGTTTTATGTAGTTAAATGTAACGCAATATGAAGTTTTAAGTAGCTAAATCTGAAATTTCATGTAGCGTAATCTGAAGTTTTATGTGGTAAAATCTGAAGTTTTATGTAGCGAAATTTGACGTTTTATGTAGCGAAGTCTGAAGTTTTATGAATAAACAATAAAATTACCACTTTACATTGAGAGAGAGAGAGAGAGAGAGAGAGAGAGAGAGAGAGAGAGAGAGAGAGAGAGAGAGAGAGAGAGAGATCGCTCTGACCTTTGTGAACGAATATGCAATTTGCCACCCTCTGCCTGAAGTTTTATGTACAAGCAACAAAATACCACTTCGCAAATAGAGAGAGAGAGAGAGAGAGAGAGAGAGAGAGAGACGTTTGTGAACGAATATGTAATTTGCTACCCTCTGCTGCATTGGATTTT
>NC_089756.1:31906261-31908761 GCF_040412425.1 Macrobrachium rosenbergii | reverse complement strand
ATGTACCTGAGCGAGAGAGAGAGCGCTGGAAATATTCGTGTCAGTGATTTTCAATAATGTTCCCGAGAGAGAGAGAGAGAGAGAGAGAGAGAGAGAGAGAGAGAGAGAGAGAGAGAGAGAGAGGTGTCGCTTTAAAGCCTTTTTTTCCTCCAGTTTCAAATGCTGGACACGTTTGGAATAATGTTCACCAGTTTAGTTCTGGACGCACTCGCTTGGAATAACATTTGATTCCAAACGAAATTTAGCAGAGCTGCCGATGATTTCATTGTAACTGAAACCCGCTGGGAAATTTTCTCCATAAGGGCTTTCCAGAATGATCATTTTGTTAGTGCGTGTAATATATTAACAGGAAGTTCAGGACATAGAATTGCGATTAAAATGATTCTAGAGAACTGTATTCTAAATTCAAATTAAATGAATCTCTGGAACCATATCGTTTACATATACTGTATTTATGAACTGGAGGTATTTAGTCATGTTACATATTGAACTTAGATGTAATCGTGAGCTGTCTGATAATCAAAATTATTACTGTCTGATAATCAAAATTATTAATAACTGATCATCAAAATTATTACTGGCTGGCAATAAAAATTATTACTGTCTGGCAATAAAAATTATTACTGTCTGACAATAAAAATTATTACTGTCTGATAATCAAAATTATTAGTCTAACAATAAAAATGATTACTGTCTGATAATCAAAATTATTATTACTGTTTGATAATAAAAATTATTAATGTCTGATAATAAAAATTATTGCTGTCTGACAATCAAAATTATTACTGTCTGATAATAAAAATTATTGTCTGATAATAAAAATTATTACTATATGACAATAAAAATTATTACTGTTTGATAATAAAAATTATTACTGTTTGATAATCAAAATTATTACTGTCTATTAATAAAAATTATTACTGTCTGATAATAAAAATTATTACTGTCTGATAATCAAAATTATTATTGTCTGATAATCAAAATTATTACTGTCTGATAATCAAAATTATTACTGTCTGATAATCAAAATTATTACTGCCTAAGAATAAAAATTATTACTGCCTGATAATAAAAATTATCAATGTCTGATAATAACAATGATTACTGTCTGATAATCAAAATTATTACTGTCTGATAATCAAAATTATTACTGTCTGATAATAAAAATTATTACTGTCTGATAATCATAATTAAGTCCACTACGCGAACAGCAGCAACCTTCTTTCAGCTTTTAGTTTTCAGAAATACAATGACATTATATGTTAAGAATTACTTTAGATTTAGAAATGGTTTGAAAACCCAAACCTACTCTGGGTTCAAGTTATCTATCCTACTTTTTCCGTTGAGAAAAGGAATCTAATTCAATGTGAACCTCACTCATTAACCTGCAAGGAATGACAAAACACTTGAGTAGATCTACCGATGTGCTGCCAAGTGAAGTGGATTTTGACGTAAAATGCCAAAGGTCTTAAAAAGTCCAAATCTAATGGAGGGCCAGGGACAAGTTCAAAGCTTAGTTCCCTACTCGAATTTGTGTAAGAGCGCATAGCAACAAAATTTGAAAATGTAGGAATTCTATTTCAAAGTCAAGTGCAGAGAAGCGTTAAGATAATCCAAAAGCATATTATCTGAGTGGGACATATTTTCCCGATATCTCAAACGGAGTTTTTAATACTTGACTCATTACTCCCAAGGTATTAACGAGTTGACAGATAATCTTAATCTCACGAATATATACTCTCGTGGTTTTACAGAGGAACTAAAATAGCCAAGTAGTTTGAACCTGAACGCAAAAAAAAAAAGAAAATGTTGAAAAACGTGAAGCATTTCCGTTACCTAAATGTTTCATCAATGCGCGTAGAGAGAGAGAGAGAGAGAGAGAGAGAGAGAGAGAGAGAGAGAGAGAGAGAGAGAGAGAGAGAGAGAGAGATCCATTTTGCAGTTTCTCTAATTATAAGCGTCTAAATGCATTGTTTTTAACAGGTAAGTCATATAACAGAAAAATATTGCAAATAAAGAATATAAGAAGAACTAGGCAATGTCGTAAATACTCGCTAACAAGAGAGAGAGAGAGAGAGAGAGAGAGAGAGAGAGAGAGAGAGAGAGAGAGAGAGAGAGAGAGAGAACAGTTCAGGTTCAATTAGCCCACGTCTTCACCTCATAATATCCAACAGAAAAGAAAAAGAGAGAGAAAGAGAGAGAGAGAGAGAGAGAGAGAGAGAGAGAGAGAGAGAGAGAGAGCATTTCAATTAGGCCACGTCTTCAACTCATAATATCAGACAGGAAAACAGAGAGAGAGAGAGAGAGAGAGAGAGAGAGAGAGAGAGAGAGAGAGAGAGAGAGTGGTTGGGTTGCCCAGACCAATAATGTTCACGTTGTTATGGACTGTGTTTCTGTTGTGTAGGAGTAATGGGCCTTAATGGAGAGGCAAATCATTTGCTGATGACAAATCATACAGGTTCGTTAGTCCAGCGAATCGCTGGAAAGTTCCAGCCATTAC
>NC_089756.1:31886261-31901261 GCF_040412425.1 Macrobrachium rosenbergii | reverse complement strand
TATTCCATTCCATGCCAATAATACGACAAATTTGAACTGGAAATTGAACATTCACTCCTCAGGACATGAGGTGTGTGGAGACATTTCAGAATCTATTATTATTATTATTATTATTATTATTATTATTATTATTATTATTATTATTATTATTATTATTATTATTATTTTATTATTATTATTATTATTATTATTATTATTATTATTATTATTATTATTAATGGTGAAGAAATCCACAGTGATTTAAGTGTAAATTTATATTACATATTTACACTTACACCACTGTGAAGAAATTCACTGTGGTTTAAGTGTAAATATATATTATATATTTACACTTACACCACTGTGGATTTCTTCAGCATTTTAGTAAATCCTGCTATCATGAGATTTTTTCAAGTAATGCCTATATTGTAGCACGTAAGTTGCACTGACGGCACTAACCCCCTACGGAACACATACTTTATGCACCTGGCTTCTAACGCGACCTTATATAAACCTTGCTTCGAATTCGTAATTCTAACTGCGTTCGAAGCGTGCTACTCTCTGCATATTTCTGCCACCTTTCACGGCGGCATCAATCAGTTCCGCCTATGTTTCATATTAATCAAAGCGCTCCAACCACCCACAGATATACAAACACGTATTCATATCAGCAACGGCAAGGACAGCCTGAATGAATTCATACGACGGTGTCTCCTTTCAGATTCCATTCCCTCAACAAAACTCTTTATTTCCCATTTCCAAAATTCAAGTCTAAACCTTCACCCGACACATTTCCAGGACACTTTCCTGTCACCTCCTCCTTCGTCGTTTCCGAACCTCTAGAAAACCACACGAAGTCTCCCATTTACCTTCATGAAACATATTAACCAGAGGCTCCTTTGACTCGGCTCAAGTGTAAATTTAAACAGAGAAAGGGGGCGGGCGGATGCTCCCCTAAAGCTCGACACTTCCTTCCAGGATCTCCAGGGAAGGCGAGGTAGGTAGGAAGGGCTTCCCGTTTCCAGCGGCAGAAAGGGTCTCGAGATGGAATCTCAGATTCCCCATCCTGAAGGGATGATCCCTTTTCCTGAAGAAGCTTGGCTTAATTACGGTTGTATCTTGCACAGAATTCCAGTTCGGGGAAATTCATTCATTTCGTTTTCCTGAACGTTTACATTGTTATGTAACTAGAATAACAACTGTAATATTAACAACCTAGAATAGAGGGGACAGGATAAGAGGTAAGCTAAATTAACAATTGTAATATTAACAACCTAGAATAGAGGGGACAGGATAAGAGGTAAGCTAAAATAACAACTGTAATATTAATAACCTAGAATAGAGGGCTTGAAAGGTTTGAAAGGTATAACATGAGGAAAGCCTCGCAGTTGCACTATGAATCAATTGTTAGGAGAGAGTGGAAAGTCGGATGAAAGACAGAGAATATGAAAGGAGGTACAGTAAAATGAACGAAAAAAACACCCTACCCTGACGCTGACAAAAAAAAATACCCTGACACTGACAAGGAAATACCCTGAGACTGACAAAAAAATACCCTGACACTGACAAACAAAATACCATAACACTGACAAACAAAATACCATGACGCTGACAAACAAAATACCCTGACGCTGACAAAAAATACCATGACACTGAAATAAAAAATACCCTGACACCGACAAACAAAATAACCCTGACACTGACAAACATAATACCCTGACACTGGCAAACAAAATACCTTGACACTGGCAAACAAAATACCATGACACTGACAAACAAAATACCCTGACACTGACAAACAAAATACCCTGCCACTGACAAACAAAATACCCTGACACTGGCAGAAAAAATACCATGACACTGGCAAACAAAATACCCTGACACTGACAAACATAATACCATGACACTGGCAAACAAAATACCCTGACACTGACAAACAAAATACCCTGAAACTGGAAAAAAATACCCTGAAACTGGCAAACAAAATACCCTGACACTGACAAACAAAATACCCTGACACTGACAAATAAAATACCCTGACACTGACAAACAAAATACCCTGACACTGACAAACAAAATGCCCTGACACTGACAAACAAAATACCCTGACACTGACAAACAAAATGCCCTGACACTGACAAACATAATACCGTGACACTGACAAACAAAATACCCTGACACTGACAAAAAAATACCATGAAACTGGCAAACAAAATACCCTGACACTGACAAACAAAATACCCTGACACTGACAAACAAAATACCCTGAAACTGGCAAACAAAATACCCTGACACTGACAAACAAAATGCCCTGACACTGACAAACAATATACCCTGACACTGACAAACAAAATACCCTGACACTGACAAACAAAATGCCCTGACACTGACAAACATAATACCGTGACACTGACAAACAAAATACCCTGACACTGACAAAAAAATACCATGAAACTGGCAAACAAAATACCCTGACACTGACAAACAAAATACCCTGACAGTGACAAACAAAATACCCTGACACTGACAAACAAAATACCCTGAAACTGGCAAACAAAATACCCTGACACTGACAAACAAAATGCCCTGACACTGACAAACAATATACCCTGACACTGACAAACAAAATACCATGACACTGACACAAAAAATACCCTGACACTGACAAACAAAATACCCTGACACTGACAAACAAAATACCCTGACACTGACACAAAAAATACCCTGACACTGACAAAAAATACCATGACACTGACAAAAAAAATACCCTGACAAACAAAATACCCTGACACTGACAAACAAAATACCCTGACATTGGCAAAAAAAATACCCTGACATCGACAAAAAAAATACCCTGACACTGACAAAAAAAATACCCTGACACTGACAAACAAAATACCCTGACACTGACAAAAAAAAACGCCCTAACACTGACAAACAAAATACCACGACACGAACACGAAAAAAAAGAAAAGAAAAACAGCGTGACCGAAGGCTTCTCTAATCAATCCCAGCTCCCAAACTTTCTTCGTGTATTGCCACAATTATCCATCATAGACTACCCAATAAGGCCGAGGTATAAAAGCCTCTAGAGATTAACAAACAAAACTTACCCAATAAGCTGAGAGCTTTCTTTCACCGAAACGACGGCGGCGGAAGCCTGGCGTTGCATCTCGCATCCAGGGACGACAAGAAAGGTCCGTCATAAATCTCTAGGGGAGGACATCCATTGCAAAACTTCAGTTATTACTTGGGAAAGGAATGACATTAATGGTCAAAGTTTCATTCGGGAACTTGACTTTTCCCCCTCATATTCAAATGTTCCCATAATATGGTCGATTTACTGCAGACAGCATCGGTTGCCATTCTTCAAAAACCACCGGCCGTTGGAGCCGAAGAAACGGTTTCCCCAAAAATACGCTCTGGCGTTTATAGGCTTCGTAAATATGGTCAGCTGAGTACGCAAACTATTTCTTTTGTTTTTTTTGTCAAGAAAATGAGATGCAGAGTACTACTGTAATATCCCCCATAAAAAAAAAATCGCCATAGCAATCCACCTTTATACGTAACTTTTTTAAAAATATACATTATCTGAGATTAATACATTAAGAGAAACATTTTGATATTTCCCAAACATCACATACCTACCCTATCCTTAACTTTTAGTTTTTTGTGAAAGAAAACTATTGCGCCGGCTTTGTCTGCCCGTCCGCACTTTTTTCTGTCCGCACTTTTTCTTTCTGCCCTCAGATTTTAAAAACTGCTGAGGTTAGAGGGCTGCAAATTGGTATGTTGATCATCCACCCTCCATTCATCAAACATACCAAATTGCAGCCATCTAGCCCCAGTAGTTTTTATTTTATCTAAGGTTAAAGTTAGCCTTAACCGTGCTTTTGGCAACGATATAGGATAGGCCACCACCGGGCAGTGGTTAAAACTTCATGGGCGTGGCTCATACAGCATTATACCGAGACCACCGAGAGATATATCTATTTTCGGTAGCCTTGATTATAAGCTGCAGCGGCTGTACAGAAAACACGATTGCGCCGAAGTTACTTCGGCGCATTTTTTACTTCTTAATAGAATACCTTGCTCTTTTATTCAGATGTCAGAATAATCTAATCGCTGCTATACGAAGATCTAATAATCAGTAATTTATATAAAACCTTGTTTACAATTTAGGAATAATTTTCACCCGAACATTTCTTAAGCTAATGGACTTTTAGGCTTTTGAATAATAATAATAAGGAAATTATTCTCTCTTAATTTCTATCAGTCATTTTCATTCTCGTCAGTTCAAAAATGCACCACATTATTTGACAGAAATTCCAGAATTATTTTTCAAATAATTTGTTGCTTTTTTGAACTGCGACAGAAACGGCGTTAAAATCTGTCACTGCCACATTTACACTTCACCACCTCCTACTCCTCCTCCTCCTCCTCCTGCCCCTCCTCCCAACCCTCTTCCTCTTCCTCCTCCTCCTCCTCCTCACCACCCTCTTTCTCCTCCTCCTCCTCCTCCCCCTCATCCTCTTTTTCCCCCTCCTCCTCCTTTTCTTATTCTTCTCCCTCCTCCTCCTCCTCCTCCTCGTACTCTTCTTCCCCCTCCCCTTCCTCCTCCTCCTCTTCCTCCACCACCTCCCCATTCCCATCCTCCTCCTCCTCCTCCTCCCCAACCCCCATCCTCCTCTTCGTCATCCTCCTCCTCCTACCCCCCTCGCCCCTCCTCCCCAAGCTCAAAAGTGTCGCAAACTCGTCTAAACAAAAGACACTAACGAAACCCACAAACATCGCCGCCGAGTCCCCATAAATAAAAACGTAACAGCCTTACAAACGGTCGTCGAGAAGAGAGAGAGAGAGAGAGAGCTTAGGAGGAGGATTTCTTTCTCGGAAATTCCTGAAGATGAAATACGGCGCAATATCTTGATGGTTGCATGGGGCCTGCAGTGTGATATGCGTTTCAATTTGCCTTGCGCAAGGCTTTCCCCTCTCTCTCTCTCTCTCTCTCTCTCTCTCTCTCTCTCTCTCTCTCTCTCTCTCGAGCGCCTTTAAAGGCGACACTTCATGAAATGAGGAAGGGGAAAAAGGAAAGTCGAAGATTCTCGGATTTTAAATAATGGATGTTTTTCCCTTCGGGTAGCCGTTGGTGACATTTTCCCTTGCAGGTTCTTTGTCGCGTCAATTCATTTTCATTTTCTTCGATGGCTTATCATCTGCTTCTGTGATTCATTATCTACTTCTGTGAACTGAGAATTTGTTATTATTATTATTATTATTATTATTATTATTATTATTATTATTATTATTATTATTCAGAAGATGAACCCCTATTCATATATAACAAGCCCTTGTCGCGTCAATTTTCATTTTATTCGATGAATTATTATTATTATTATTATTATTATTATTATTATTATTATTATTATTATTATTATTATTATTAAAAGATGAACCCTATCCATATGGAACAACCCCACCAAAGGGGCCATTGACTTGAAATTCAAGCTTTCAAAGAATACGATGTTCATTATTATTATTATTATTATTATTATTATTATTATTATTATTATTATTATTATTATTATTATTATTATTATTATTATTCAAAAGACGAACCCAAAGGGGTCACAGACTTCAAATTCAAGCTTCCAAAGAATCTGATGTTCATTAGGAAGAATTAACAGGACTATCTGCGAGTGAAAAAAACTAGGTTTAATTAACAGCCGATATTTTTATGCATACCTAATTAGTCTTTCGAATGGCAGCATACAACTTAGACCAGAAAACAAAACAAAAAAAAAAGCGAAAAAAAAGCTGCACGTTTTTTCTGAGACCCTTGTTAGTAAAACGAATCGGCAGTTAAAAATGTATGAATAAATAACTCCGCTAGATGCCATCCAATTTCAATGACGTCCTGCTAGTAGTTGTATTAATGCACAGAAAATTGTGTAAGTGATAAAGTTAATATTTATATATATATATATATATATATATATATATATATATATATATATATATATATATATATATATATATATATATATATATATATATATATATATATATATATATATATATATATATATATATATATATATATACAAACAAATCACACGACACTAACCACAATACCAGATGGTCGGACCAACAACCAAGAGCATCTACTAAAAACTCCGTGAGAGAGAGAGAGAGAGAGAGAGAGAGAGAGAGAGAGAGAGAGAGAGAGAGAGAGAGAGAGAGAGTCGAAACAAATCACCACGCAGCCAAGCCCATAAAAAACGCCCCAAGCGAAGATGAGACCTTAAGATGGTCTCTTTTCGGGAAAATTCGGGGAAATGAAATGCGGCGCAATATCTTGATGGCCGCAATGTGATATACGTTTCAACTGGCTTTGCACAAACCTTCGGTATGTGCGTGCTTTACGCAGGCACTTCAAGAAACGATAGAGAGAGAGAGAGAGAGAGAGAGAGAGAGAGAGAGAGAGAGAGAGAGAGAGAGAGAAAATTCTTTAATCTAAAAGGTTCTTTTATTAAGCCATTTGCTATATTCATTGATTTTGCTTGTATGCACGCTTTACGCAGACACTTCCAGAAACGATACAGAGAGAGAGAGAGAGAGAGAGAGAGAGAGAGAGAGAGAGAGAGAGAAAGTCTAAAAGGTTCTTTTATTAAGACATAGGCTCCATTCATTGATTTACCTTGTATGCACGCTTTACGCAGACACTTCTAGAAAAGAGAGAGAGAGAGAGAGAGAGAGAGAGAGAGAGAGAGAGAGAGAGAGAGAGAGAGAAACTCTTGCATCTAAAAGGTTCTTTTTCAAGTCATTTGCTCTATTCATTGACTTCGCTTTTATGCATGCTTCATGCAGACACTTCCAGAAAAGAGAGAGAGAGAGAGAGAGAGAGAGAGAGAGAGAGAGAGAGAGAGAGAGAGAGAAATTCTTGAATCTAAAAGATTCTTTTTTAAGTCACATGCTCTATTCATTAATCTCGCTTGTATTATTTTTAAGTTTTATTTTTTTCTGAATCCAAAGCATCAAGGATTCAGGACTGTTTTCGTGAACTGAATGATAAATACACTATGACTAATTTGTACGATTTATCAAGATTTCAAAACCCGTTATTACATTATCGGCTAATGACGGAAATTGGCAGTAAGGCTTTACTATTATCATTATTACTATTATTATTATTATTATTATTATTATTATTATTATTATTATTATTATTATTATTATTATTATTAAAATGAAGGATCACTGTTAATTGACCGTAAGACCACAGCCGTGTCAACTCAATAGCCATTTGAGACTATTATTATTATTATTATTATTATTATTATTATTATTATTATTATTATTATTATTATTATTATTATTTATTAACTAAGCTGCATTCCTAGCTGGAAAAGAAAGATGCTACAAGCCACACGGCTCCAATAGATTAATCAGGCAATCACGGAAAAATATCATGGTAGAAAAAATAAACTATAAATAAGAGAAATAACAAAGAAAAAACAAATTAGGTAAAACAAAAAAATTTAACAAAGAACCAAAACTCATTTGAGCAAGGTAAACCAAATTTCATTTTCACCTGATTTGACCCTGTATAATTTCTCAAAGAATTTCCTTTCAATTCAAGGGACAAAAATTTAACAAGTAAAAAATGCGCCGAAGTTTCCTCGGCGCAAACGAGTTTTCTGTATAGCGTATAACATAGCGTATAATGCTGTATGAAACTCTCAGCCACGGCCTATGAAACTCTCAGCTGGCCGTTGTGGACTGTATTGTTGCGTTGACAGACGCACGATTATGGATAACTTTAACCTTAAATAAAATGAAAACTACTGAGGCTAGAGGGCTGCAATTTGGTATGTTTGATGATTGGAGGGTCGATAATCAACATACCAATATGCAGCCCTCTAGCCTCAGTAGTTTTTATTTTATTTAAGGTTAAAATTAACCATAAACGTGCTTCTGGCAACAATATAGGATAGGACACCACCGGGCCGTGGTTAAAGATTCACGGGCCGCGGCTCATACAGCATTACACCGAAACCACCGAAAGATAGATCTATTTTCGGTGGCCTTGATTATACGCTATACAGAAAACTCGATTGCGCCGAAGACACTTCGGCTCATTTTTTACTTGTTTTTATTTTTTCCGAAAAATTACAATTAACCTCCAATAAACATTTATGGTAGTCTTCCTATCGTGGACTATTTTTACTAAAAAAACTATTATACAAAATAGTCAGTCTCAATGAAGGCACTCGTTTTCATATCACGAATTCAAAATACAAGAATTTTTTTTTTTTTTTTTTTGCAGCTCAAAAAATAGAAATAAATTCAGTCTCCATTAAAACGGTAGACAATGAGCTTTCCAAACTTTTTATTGTCTGCCATGAAAGCACATAATTCAATTTCATACGATCCACAGAAACGATAGCTTTTTTTTTTATACTAATTATGAAAAACATGCTTGTTCCCAGCGAGTTCAATGGAGTCGATACACCCATTCTTGGCAAAACGACAGTCAAATTAAATTGTTTTTTCCATTAAAAGATACTGACAATCCTTTAAATAGAATTGATAACTATTTTAAAATGTAATCTTTTTCATTTAGGGAGCTATCATCTTAAGTTTTCTTTAAGTACCTTTAAAACTCTTCCTACGGTAAAACAGAAATGTAAGTAAACTTCGGCGCAATCGCGTTTTCTGTCCGGTGGTGGCCTCAGCCACGGCCCGTAAAACTCTTTGCTACGGCCCATAAAACTCTTAGCCGCGGCCCATGAAACTCAGCCACGGTCTGGTGGTGGCTTATGTTGTTGGTGCCCATAGCGGTGCCATAAGTACGATTACGGATAACTTTAACCTTAAATAAAATAAAAACTACTGAGGCTAGAGGGCTGCAATTCGGTATGTTTGATGATTGGAGGGTGGATGATCAACGTATCAATTTGCAGCCCTCTAGCCTCAGTAGTTTTTAAGATCTGAGGGCGGACGGACGGACAAAGCCGGCACAATAGTTTTCTTTTACAGAAAACTAATAAAGAAAGAGAGTAATAATGAGCATAAGTAACTTTAAAGCCAAAAGCACATAACACCAACCATATAATTCTCACAGGTCTAAGTCTGAAATCACGCTTAAAAAAACAGAAACCTTTCCGCCTTCCTACATTCTCGATGGACATATCACATCTTTCCGAAGAAAAACTCTTAAGATATCTTAAAAAGAGATAAATAAATGCATAATTAACAAGCATATAATTGAATAAATAACTATATATATACATATATATATAAATATATATGTAATATATATATAAATATATATGTATATATATATAAATACATATATAAATATGTAATATATATATATATGTATGTATATATATATATATATATATATATATATATATATATATATATATATATATATATATATATATATATATATATATATATATATATATATGAAAAAATATAAAAATTGAGTCAAACTAAAAACACAACTTCCCCTTTTGTACATTCTTGATAAACACGCCAAATCTTTCCGAAGAAAAACTCTAAAAATCTTTAAAAAAAAGATTAAAGAAATACACAAAAATCTTTAAAAAAAAGATTAAAGAAACACACAATTAACAAGTACATAAATAAATTAAATAAATAGATAAATAAATAAATATATAAATAGACATATAAATAAATAAATAAATAAATAAAATAAATAAAAGAGGAACACATGGTCGTGTCGACGACGTCGATGGCCATCAGAAGAGTGACTTCCCTCCAGGATGATTTGATCCTCTTTTCAAGACTCGAGAAAACGGGTGTTCTCTTCGTTTGCATGACATGTGCAGGCGTTGCCTGGCCGCATGTGGGTGTGTGACTGACAGAGAGAGAGAGAGAGAGAGAGAGAGAGAGAGAGAGAGAGAGAGCGTGTGTGTGTGTGAGAGTGTGTGACAGGAGAGAGAGAGAGAGAGAGAGAGAGAGAGAGAGAGAGAGAGAGAGAGAAAGTGTGTGTGTGTGAGAGAGAGGCAGAGAGGGAGTGTATGGATGGGTGGATGTGTGTGTGTGTGTGTGTGTGTGTGTGTGTGTGTGTGTGTGTGAGAGAGAGAGAGAGAGAGAGAGAGAGAGAGAGAGAGAGAGAGAGAGAGAGAGAATCCCACCTCAAGCCACGCACAATGAACAAAAAGCCTTTAATTTGTAACATGCATTTGTAAAGAACTGCACTGCTTGAAAAAAACAACTGAAAGCAGAAGTAAAAAACAAAATAAAAACTCACTCCCGGACACACAACCTAAAGCACGACCGAAATCAAGCAAGCAAGCAAGCAAGCAAGCAAGACATTCCCCCCAAAACATTAAAAATCACCACCTGTTCAAAAAAGCCGTTTTCTTCTTCACGAATCTTCGACGGTAAAGCGACCAAGACTTTTATTCAATTTGCAAATGGCAAGACGCTCCCCCGCCCCGCCCTCCCGCCCCCCAACAATCCTTTTAAACCTTCTACGCACGCGACTATGGGCCACCGGCACATCAGCGAGATTGGACAGCTTTCCGAAGCCTTGTAGTAGCAGTAACCCTACGACAATGGATAGCCCTTGTGTGTGTAAGTGGGTATGCGTATGTGTGTGTACTTTCTTGAGTAATGAAATCCCTAGTTTTTTTTTTTTTTTTCTGGGGAGTTGATTCTGTGAGGCTTTATGATTTCTCATCATCTCGGAAAAAACAACACGAAGACGGCGTAAGATTTGGGCCGAGGAATTTTAAGAGATGAGAAATATTCATCAACGGTGATGAATAGAGGTTAGGCCTAGGCGGAACTGGATCTGGCAATGATATACAGATTAAAGGACGCAAACTGTGGCCTCACGGTGACGGAAGTGATGATGATGATATGGTATTATTATTATTATTATTTTTTCTATCACAGTCATCCTACTCGACTGGGTGGTTTTTATAGTGTGGGGTTCCGGGTTGCATCCTGCCTCCTTAGGAGTCCACCATTTATTATTACTATTATTATTATTATTATTATTATTATTATTATTATTATTATTATTATTATTATTATTATTATTATTATTCAGAAGATGAACCCTATTCATATGGAACAAGCCCACCACAGGGGCCACTGACTTGAAATGCAAGCTTCCAAGAACACGTTGATAATTGTATAACTAATAGTATCATAACACCAGCCTCTGTCTTATATGGAAATGGGTGCTTTTGGTAAAAGCTAAGGAGGCATGAAAACCCAACGGTAGGAAGAGGTGGAACCTACATCAAATACTATTAGTGCTTCTTAATATATTGTCTTAATATTATCTTACGTCGACATCCCTCACTTCGGTGCTAGTGTCTAACATTCTACATGATCAGAAGATTAGCTTTATTCATACTTGCTTAGGCTAAGCTAAATAAAACTATCGTATTCTTGCCATGATACACAATGCAAATAACCGCTTCAAACAAATGCAGCAATTTCTGAAATCTAAACAGGTCAGCCGTCGTTGATAGAAAGCACTCCTGCAGTCCGTTGCTTTTAAAAATCCCATGAATATCAGAACTATCCTCTGAGAAGTGTAATGATAAGTATAGCACTGGTTGACACAAAGAAACTGATGATTTTAAATACATAAATACAAAAATCAGCAATTTACCCTTAACAAAACAAGAAGTTACGTTTACGCAGTTTTTTTTTTTTTTTGACAACTCTTGAAGAATATATTATCTGAGGCTGCCAGGATACTGGGACTTCTTCATAAGTCTCTGATGCTGCCAGGATACTGGGGCTTGTTCAAAAGTCTCTGATGCTGCCGGGATACTGGGGCTTGTTCATAAGCCTCTGATGCTTCAGATACTGGGGCTTGTTCAAAAGTCTCTGATGCTGCCAGGATACTGGGGCTTGTTCATAAGTCTCTGATACTGCTAGGATACTGAGGCTTGTTCATAAGTCTTTCTATATCTTCAGAGATGAGGGTGTTTTAGTCCCGTAGGCTCCTTGGTAAAGTAAATGCTGCTTTCACTGCTGTAATAAAGTTCAGCATTTCATCAAAGTGACCAGTTGTAACTCATTTCAAGACCGATTTTCCTGGGAGCATGGAATGGAATGGAATAAAGAGTTGAGGCCAAAGGCCGAGCACTGGGACCTATGACGTCATTCAGCGCTGGAAAGGAAATTGAGAGTAGGCAGGTTTGAAAGGTGTACCAGGAGGAAAACCTAGCAGCTACACTATGAAATAATTGTTAGGAGAAGGTGGATAGCAAGACGGAAGAAAGATAATATGAATGGAAGTCCTTAGCAGAGTTTTTCTGACTTCTTATGTTCTTCTCTATATTTATTCTCTTGTTGCATCTGATCACACTGTTCTGCTCTTTAAGATGATGATTAAATAAGGTAAGATATCAAAGAGAATTAAGAAGCCTGATGAGGACCGATGGTTTCAATTAACCAAACTATTACAGACGACTGCAAGCCTGCTAGACCCTTTCCCTAAGATTGTTAGCTCCACCTGAATAACCATAACCTGACAATCTACTGTCCTTTTGAAAATCCTAACAGCGTAAAAGCGGAATATCCAAAACGGGACACAGAATTAAATCTTGACAAATAAAACATGAAATATTCACATTTTACGAGAATCATTCAACCAATGGGATGTCAGTCTCGTGCTGGTCGCCTGCCATTGGTTGAAGATCATCTACATTTCTCACGGTGAATTGAATTTCTTTCGAACTGCCAAGTGGGGCGGAATACATCCAGTTCCAGCTTTTCTATCTCTCTCTCTCTCTCTCTCTCTCTCTCTCTCTCTCTCTCTCTCTGTGTTGAGAGAGAGAGACAGAGGGAGGGGAGAGAGAGAGAGAGAGAGAGAGAGACAGAGAGAGAGAGAGAGAGAGAGAGAGAGAGATACACTCACAGACACAGAGAGAGAGAGAGAGAGAGAGAGAGAGAGAGAGAGAGAGAGAGAGAGAAGAGACAGAGATACACTCACACACATACATACGGACAGAGAGAGAGAGAGAGAGAGAGAGAGAGAGAGAGAGAGAGACAGAGACAGACACTCACACATACGGAGAGGGAGAGAGTTAGAGAGAGAGAGAAAGAAAGAGAGAAAGAGAGAGGAAGTGAGATAAGAGTGAGAGAGAGGAGAGAGAGAGAGAGACAGACACACACAAACTGAGAGAGAGAGAGAGAGAGAGAGAGAGAGAGAGAGAGAGAGAGAGAGAGAGAGAGAGAGATATTTGGAAGCCTCTTAAAAGTGGCCCTGACCCAACAAAAGAATTCGAATGTTTATTTCCACTTCCTAATTCGACCATTATATTACGCAAATGGTCTGTATATATGTTTATAGCTTTATTCTACCGATGGACGACGGTTTATGTCTATCTCTGTCTCTCTCTATCTCTCTCTCTGTCTCTAAAAGAGACAGTAATGTACGGCTGAGCGAACCTGTCGTTCAGTATCTAGTCCAGTCTATGAGCATAATATAAAATTTCTCCGATACTACCATAATACAATTCGACCCTGTATTTTAATATTTTGCTTCCATTTTTATTTATTTATTCATTTGTTAATTTATCTGGTTTTCTAATAACTTTCTGTATTTCCCGTTACCTTCTGTTACTTCTTTCGAATGAACACCTTAATATTCTTTGGAAGTTCGAATTTCAAGTCAATGGTCCCCATGATGGGCTTGTTCCATATACATAATAATAAGAAGAAGAAAGAAGAAGAAGAAGAAGAAGAAGAAGAAGAAGAAGAAGAAGAGAAGAAGAAGAAGAAGAAATCATCTTCTATATAATAATATATGTAAATAAATAACATGATATATAAATAACCTTTTCATTTCACAGAATGTTTTCTACTCAATATCATATTTTGTCTCCATAATAATTATGAATTAATAAGCTGAAGAGATGAAAAGGAAATCGAACCTACAGTAGATACTTGACCATAATAGAAGAGGATACACCTCCACATGATATATAATAATCTTTCTATATCAAAGAATGTTTTCTATTAAATATCATAAGCTGAATGAATGAAAAGGTGATCGAACCTAGATACTTGACCAAGAAAGAAGGGGTGATACACCCCCACATGATATATAAATAACCTTCCTATTTCGAAAAAATGTTTGAAATAAAATATCATTTATCTCCCAACTTTTAGAGTGCTTGGTAATTTGGTTTTTCAGGTCGGACATTTGCGTGGGGACTCGGATATTTCCAGCAAGCTCGCGTCTCGATTTTTCTCTCCTGGTGTGCAAGAGACAGTATATATATATATATATGTCATCATCCTGGTTGTTTATATAGAGCTGTAGGCACAGAGAGAGAGAGAGAGAGAGAGAGAGAGAGAGAGAGAGAGAGAGAGAGAGAGAGAGAGAGAGAGATTTTCGCTTACTAACTAGGCTTGGAGAATTATTTCCCACAGTTCTTCTCGCGGGCACTGGGTGTAATGTCACTGGTATAGACACTATATATTTTGATAGGTTTAATTGTTAATACATTTATATCTGGGTTTAATGTATTTGTTCCTAGGATGGAATGTCGCTGAACATTCACAGGATAAATAAGATACAAATATATTCTTTTACGTCTTTAGCATAAATGTGAATATTTCATTAAGTGCCGTAATGAAAAGAAAATTTATATATATATATATATATATATATATATATATATATATATATATATATATATATATATATATATATATATATATTACATACATATACAAATATATACACACATTTATATATATATATATATATATACTGTATATACATATATATACAAACACATATATTTATACATATATATACATACAGATACAATATACTTAGCTTCATTGTACAATCTATAAATTCAAATACAATCACTACTAAACTTAAAAGCACAATTACAAGCACTCACCAAACTTACACCAAACTTGAAGAAACGAGAGAGAGAGAGAGAGAGAGAGAGAGAGAGAGAGAAAATATACTTAGCTTCACTGCACGATATATAAATT
>NC_089756.1:31881261-31883761 GCF_040412425.1 Macrobrachium rosenbergii | reverse complement strand
CAGACAATAAATAAAAGTAAAATATTATGAAAACATGAAAAAGGTGATAAAATGGAAGGAATGAGGAAAAGGAGATAAGGAACAGGCGATAAATAAAAGTACAATGTGATGAAAACAGATGTAATGATAAAACGTTGAGGAAATAGATGGAATCGAATTGAATTGAATATACAGTAGAATTTAGGCCAAAGGCCAAGCACTGGGACCTATGAGGTCATTCAGCGCTGAAACGGGAATTGACAGTAAGAAGGTTTGAAAGGTGTAACAGGAGGAAAACCTCTCAGTTGCAACTATGAATCAATTATTAGGAGAGAGCGGAAAGTAAGATGGAAGAAAGAGAATATGAAAGGAGGTACAGTAAAAGGAACGAAAGGGGTTGCAGCTAGGGGCCGAAGGCACGCAGCAACCCCTTTCGTTTCTTTTACTGTACCTCCTTTCATATTCTCATTCTTTGCAAAGAACCTTACGTAATGCCTACAGTGCACCGCATGGGGTGGGAAATTGATGATGGAAGACGATGAAGAAGGCGACGAAGCGGAATGACACAGCAGATGGAGAGAGAGAGAGAGAGAGAGAGAGAGAGAGAGAGAGAGAGAGAGAGAGAGAGAACGAAGACAGAAGAACGAAGATGGCAGATGATAAATGGAGTGGAAAATTTAAATGGAACGGGTGATTCAGGGATGTCCAGAATTGAAATACGAGGCGAAATGTTCCGATTTCTTATTGGATAGCGTTCTGAGTTTTCTGTAAAAGAAAACTATTGGGTCGGCTTTGTCTGTCCGTCCGCACTTTATTCTGTCCGCACTTTATTCTGTCGGAACTTTTTTCTGTCCGCACTTTTTTCAGTCAGCACTTTTTTCTGTCCACTTTTTTTCCGCACTTTTTTCTGTCCGCACTTTTTTCAGTCAGCACGTTTTCTATCCCCCCAGATCTTCAAAACTACGGAGGCTAGAGGGTTGCAAATTGGTATGTTGATCACTCACCCTCCAATCATCAAACATACCAAATTACAGCCCTCTAGCCTTAGTAGTTTTTATTTGATTTAAGGTTAAATTTAGCCACAATCGTGCGTTTGGCAACGCCATAAGACAGGCCACCACTGAGACGTGGCTGACAGCTTCATGGGCCGCGGTTCATACAGAAAACTCCGGCGCATTTTTACTTGTTTATTCCTTGAGATATTTCGACTGAACTGACCAACACGCTGAATATAGTTCCTGTACAAATTACGAACCACTCGTACCTAAACACAGAGGCTTGCAAACCATTACCTTTAAACACTTCATAGAAAAATCCCACGCGTATGAAAAAGTCGACAGAATAAAATATACGAAACCACGTAAAAAAAAAAATAGTAAATATAAATAAACGAGTGAAAGTTTATTTATTTAGTGTATATTCTACAACCCACGTACAACTGACAAAACATAAAATCATATCGAAAAATCCTATTATCTTTTTCTCTCTCTTTCTCTTTTATGCAAAGTCACGAGGCTACACTGTTTTATCATAAGGGAAATGCTGCAAAATAATTCTTTTAGCATTTTTTCAAATATACGTACACATACACTATATATATATATATATATATATATATATATATATATATATATATATATATATATATATATATATATATGTATGTATGTATATATATATTATATATATATGTATATGTATATATATAAATATATATATTATACATATACATATATATGTTTGTGTGTGAAATCATTGCATAAATAATTCAAGATTCGCGCAAACTACGTACCGGCCACTGCATCCATCTCTCTCTCTCTCTCTCTCTCTCTCTCTCTCTCTCTCTCTCTCTCTCTCTTTGCATTTTTGAATTTATTGAAAAGACACATCGTCAGTAGAGAGAAAAACCCTCCGTGGATGGCAGATAGTAAGATGGCGGCGGATCATGGCTATGGATACGAATACGATTTTCTGAGTATTATTTCCTTTTCTAAAATCCTGCAGAGTAACTTCAATGGAATGGAATGGAGTATCGAAATTTGGTCAAAGGCCTAGCGCTGGGACCTATGAGGTCATTCAGCGCTGACAGAGAAATTGACAGTAAAAAGGTTTGAAAGGTGTAACAGGAGGAAAACCTCGCAGTTGCTCTATGAAACAATCGTTAGGAGACGGTGGGAAGTAAGAAGGAAGAAAGCCAATATGAACGGAGGTACAGTAAAAGGAATGAAAGGGGTTGCAGCTAGGGGCCGAAGGGACGCTGCAAAGAACCTTATGTAATGCCTACAGTGCACCGCACCCTACGGAGGTCCGAACTCGAGGGGAATTTTAAATTATCTCCATAAAAGACAAGTGTCAAATACCATCAGAACTGATCCGTCTTCAAGTAGGATTATTTGACACAAAAATGGACCACCTCGAATCTAAGAAGAAGAAGAACAGATAATACATATATAAATATATCTTCCAGTCAATATTCCGTATCCATCATTCTGACTTAAGTTCAATAAACTTTTCTCGCAAA
>NC_089756.1:31868761-31876261 GCF_040412425.1 Macrobrachium rosenbergii | reverse complement strand
AGCGTGTAATAGTGTATGAAACTCTCGGCCACGACCCATGAAACTCTCAGCAACGGCCCATGAAACTCTCAGCAACGGCCCATGAAACTCAGCCACGGCCCATGAAACTTTAACCACGGCCCGGTGGTGCCTGTGTTGTTGGCACCTATAGCGGTACCAGACGCACAATCATGGCTAATATTTACCTTAAATAAAAAAAAAAAAAAACTACTAAGGCTAGACGGCTGCAATTTGGTATGTCTGACGATTGGAGGGTGGATGATCAACATACCAATTTGCAGCCCTCCAGCCTCGGTAGTTTTTAAGATCTGAGGGCGGACAGAAAAAGTGCGGACGGACAGAAAAATAGCCATCTCCATAACAGTTTTCTTCCACAGAAAACTAAAAAAGAACGGATATTCAACATAACAACACAGAACTATTCATCGCTGACATACGCAGAAAAAAAAGCAAAAATTAAACAGTAATGATTCATGAGCTGGTACAATTGCACTCGCATGACATTTGTCTTGCAATATCCAATTTCGAAATGATTTCCCAGGAGAACAATGCAGTATCACCCTCTGCTATACCACCTTTCGCCAGAAGCTGCCCGTGACGTCCCTCATTCCTTCGCCCTCGATAATTAGGGGACGGTTGAGTACAAAAGAGTCCAGTTCATATTCCGGGCCAACTGAATTCTCTCACTTGATCCAGTTGCCTAAAATGTGTGCAAGGGGAAAGTAATGCGTGTACTCCTGAATATTAAATAAGCAGGTTCGCATTTATATACGTGCATTCCCCCTTGCCAATTAAAGTTATTATGGATATCGAGCATACGCGCTTGGAGTACACTCACACACACACACACACACACACACACACACAGGCTTCCGCGCTCGATTCCTCACAACACTCCTTTCAAGTTTACAGATAACGTTTCCACCACCTCTTCCCCTCTTCTATGGCCAAACATAATTAGGCAAAAAAGGAAGCTCTTGACGGGAAAAGAAAATTCGAAAGCGTCATTATCGAGGGTAAATCAAGAAACAGCGCAACTAACGCTACTTGATTGGATTCCATACGTCCGTTTCCATGGAGAGAGAGAGAGAGAGAGAGAGAGAGAGGGGAAAGCTGATAAACGAGCTTGTTAATGAAAATCCCAGACAGGTGCGGGATTGAGGAATATTCCAGAAACGGGAATTAAGTCGTCAGAACGGTCATTCGGCAAGAGCAATCGTGTACAGTCGCTCAAAAAGGTTTTGCAACATGTTCCAGAAGTTTTCATCCACCTAACGATAATTTGTTCGTCTTATATATTCAAGGAAATTTATTTTTCTTATCCGATTCTCGTTATAAATCATACGTTAACAATATAAATAAAAACGGCGAGTGAAAAATCTGTTTAACGGAACTTTTTTAAAATTTCGCTCGTGACGGTGGGGTAAGAGAGTCGAATAAAAAACTATAGTCAGTCATCCATTCAATCCTTATGGGAGTAAATTCAGAGACTTTCTTATTGCATAAATAACACAATGGAAAAGTATAGGGAGAAAATCTGGCAGAGAGAGAGAGAGAGAGAGAGAGAGAGAGAGAATAAATGATTAAGTAAAGGAATTATAATGATGACAGAGAGAAATATAAGTCGGTTTAAGGGAAGCAGGAGGTAATTTCTCTGACGTAAAGGAGTTGCCAAATAGCGCCAGATGTCACTGTTATTAACTGGTGCCCGAAAAGTTTTAAAGTATGTTGCAAGACATTTTTGAGCGACTGTACAAGCGTGTGCGAGTTAATTAATGTTATGTCATAATTACATTTGAATTCATTATCATGATACACGCACGCAGTCACACATGAACCGACAGACGAATGCTCCTCTAACTTTAATGGAAATCGGTCCTGAATAAAAAAAAAAATAAAAACTTCCCTTCACCACCCTCATCAACATAACTTTCATTTTGTTCGAAAACACTAATAAAACTCAGCTGGGTGCTAATGAAAGTAAGTAGTTTAACTCACCTAATTACAATCTTAAACCCCGTACTTTCCAGACTACAATATATAAGCCCCTATGGAATACGTATTTTCCAAAAGTTTTCGCTCTTTGATAATTACGAAGTCCACTAAATTTCTCAAATTCTAAGTCCGCTAAACTAGAGGTTCTGCTTTCTACGTGAATATCACTCGACAGACAATTATTATTATTATTATTATTATTATTATTATTATTATTATTATTATTATTATTATTATTATTATTATTATTATTCAGAAGGTGAACCCTATTCACGTGGAACAAGCCCTCGGGGGTCACTGACTTGAAATTCAAGCTTCCAGAGAATATGGTGTTCATTAGGAAGAAGTAAGAGGGAGTAAATTTAAGACTGTTTAGTTTTGAACACAAATACAAGCAAACAGCTTAAGTCACCAAATCTTATTACAACCATGAGAAACATTGCACTCAAAACTGCCTTGCAAAGTTCAGAGCCTAGAGGCACTATAGGCGATGTTTCTTTTAGACCAAATAAATAAAAAAGTAAAAATTATTGCTTAGAGTAACAGGCTACCACAGATGAGGACGAGTCTCGCAGAACAAGCAGTCAGTCCTTAAGCAAGGTGATTCTAGTTTTCGCAATTTAAAGACAAAAACCATTTCTAACATAATGAATTACAGGAACTACGGAAAATGACTGGATTCCGCTTATGTGCAAGTCTTTTGTACAATTCTTAGAAAACACTTCAAATTTCATTTTTAATACTTTGTAACTTTAGCTCATAAGAACAATTAGTCTACTCCTGATATTTGTAGCACAATTCTCCAGTCTATGAGTAAACAGCAATACATTATCTCAGGGGAATTTCATTTTTAATTCTCTGTAAATTTAGCTCGTAAGAACACTTGACATACCACTAATTATCTCATGGGAATTTTATTTTTAATTCTCTGTAAATTTAGCTCGTAAGAGCAATTAGTCTACTGCTAATATTTGTAGCACAAATTCTATGAACTAGCAATACATTAACTCAGAGCTAAAACAACCAACGATTTGTTTGTTTGCTGACGTACGAAAGAAACAAACAATCTCTGCTACGGGTCCCTCCTCGTATGCAACATATTCCATAATACTTCATTTTAAATGTTCGCTTGCGCTAGCAAAGAGAGAGAGGGGGGGGGGAAAAAAAAAAGAGGTAAAAATAACGAATTCTGCAAAATCACCGCACCAGATTTCCCAAGTGTAAGTGATTCCATTACAACAGGATCCCGACTTGCAGCTTTTCGTAAAACTTTGCGCCAACATTTGCGCCCAAGAACAATAGTCGCAAATGAAGGTTTTGTGAAGCTGAATAAAACATTATTCACAAGCGAACTTAACTCGGGCTTGAATTGTCACAATGGTGCGAGAGAGAGAGAGAGAGAGAGAGAGAGAGAGAGAGAGAGAGAGAGAGAGAGAGAGAGAGAGAGTGTCTTTTGTTACTATGGACCCTAGTAATGATTTTCGGGTTTTGTGCAGGCCAGCGCACTTAAAAATTCATACAGTCCATTTGAGCAAAGAAGGCTCACAGTCTTAGGTAAATCTCTCTCTCTCTCTCTCTCTCTCTCTCTCTCTCTCTCTCTCTCCCCAAGAAAACAACAACGCTTTCGAATGCAGACACGCGAGTGGTTTTTCATTCCTCCAGTCCGCGATGATACGACCATCCCGTTTCAAGAGATTAGCATTACAAGGAGAGATAACCATTAACCATTACACGCCAAGTAGCGCTTTCCTACCAGGGCTTATTTACTGCCTAATCCCAAGTTCAAATTACTCCCTTTAATAGATGCAGCGGGGGAGGACGGAACACAAATTCTAGCAGATCCTCAGCTAAAGATATTTTCACGGGAAGGGTCTGTTGTCACTGCTTGGATCCAACTCGTCTAACAGGATTTCTTGGGTAATGGAATGGAATTATAAAGTTTAGGCCAGAGGCCAAGCGCTGGGACCTATGAGGTCATTTAAAGCTGAAATGGAAATTGAAAGTAAAGGTGGTTTGAAAGGTGTAACAGGAAGAAAACTTCGCGGTTGCACTATGAAACAATTGTTGGAAAAAGTGGGAAGTAAGATGGAAGAAAGAGAATATGAACGGAGGTACAGTCAAGGGAATGAAAGAGGTTGCAGCTATAGGCCGAAGGCACGCTGCAAAGAACCTTGAGTAATGCCTACAAGGCATTGCGTATCATGAGTATATTCTGTAATGAATAGAAAATGAATTACGTCTGCGTAACTGATTAAGGATGAAAGGGTAGAAAAATAATTTTTACTTTATAAATCTTACAGTTTCTTGATCGCTAAACACAATACGGTAACGTAAACATGAATAATATATATATATATATATATATATATATATATATATATATATATATATATATATATATATATATAAAAACAGTAATCTGCTACAACATAATAACGACCTAAATCCCTCGAAAGAAAACTAAGACATTTATCCCTCGTGATTAAAAACACAGCTAAATAAAAATTTAAAAAAAGTATCACAATCAGCCAAACTGCAATTTCACCCAGAGAAATCGACGCCCGGAATACTTTCTCCCCTAAACGCCGCGAGTTCCCTCGAAGACGAACGTTTCCAAATCCTACAATACTTCCCCTTCCTCTTCCCCCTTCTCATCCTCATTATCCTCATCCTCACTTAGGTAAATGCAAAAGAAGGAGGATTCTTTTCCGAGGCTCTTCTGCCCCCAGACCGAACGCGCCCAGATCTAATTATCACATTCTTAAGAACTCAAATCTTTAAATTGCCACCTGCGAGGTTCAAAAGCTTTTTGCAATTTTTTTTTTTTTTCAAATTCATTCTCATCAAGGTGGAGATTTTCATGAATCGTTTTATCCCTTATAAATTCGATTTACGTTTGATTCACTACATCTAACAGGGTCTATTTCTTGCTGGGACAGAATAGGATGGAATGGGATGCAAGAGTTTAGGCCAAAGGCCAAGAACTGGGATCTATATGGTCATTCAGAGCTGGGAAAGGAAATGAGAGTAGGGAGGTCTGAAAGGTGTAACAGGGGGAAAACCTCAAAGCAGTTGCACTATGAAATAATTGTTAGGAGAGGAAGAAAGAGAATGTGAATGGAGGTACAGTAAAAGGAATGAAAGAGGTTGCAACTAGGGGCCGAAGGGACGCTGCAAAGAACCTTTAGTAATGCCTACAGTGCACCCCGTGAGGTTCAATGACGGCTATATCCCCCAACGGAGTATTGGAATAGAACAGAGGTAATGAACCAATCTACAAAGAAAACTCGACTTATGAAACACACAGATTCATCGATAGAAAACCATCATCTATGAACAAACAGGTAACATTGTTAGCACGTACATGATTGTATCCCAATTATAACTGTAAAATACTCCTACGTTCGTGTAACAAAACAGATGAATGTTGAAACACTGGCCTTCATTAAAATGACAAGGCCTTTAACAAATATAAATATAAGTATTTGCATATTGTTCGATTTCAAACACACAAGCGACCAGATTTCTACGCGTGCATTATTTCATCCTTTCAGTTATTCAAATATAAAAGTGACATTGTCACAATCTTGTTTAACACCCCCCCCTCTCTCTATCTCTCTCTCTCTCTCTCTCTCTCTCTCTCTCTCTCTCTCTCTCTCTCTCTCAGTTACTCAAATATAAAAATGACATTTCACAATCATGTTTCCCAGCTCTCTCTCTCTCTCTCTCTCTCTCTCTCTCTCTCTCTCTCTCTCTCTCTCGCCTGCTGCTACATCCCAGACCCAATGCACCAAACTATTTCGGAAAGCCATAACTTTCCAATTTCGGCGAAATAACTTCGGAGAAAATCCTGAATATTTCATGACCGCCTGTTATAGAAAACATGAGCGTAAACCCTGAATTCTAACCTATAAACACGGAAGAAGAAGAAGAAGAAGAAGAAGAAGAAGAAGAAGAAGAAGAAGAAGAAGAAGAAGAAGAAGAAGAAGAAGAAGAAGAAGGAGGAGAAGAATGTTTTACACTTCAGCGTCTCTTTATACTGAAATATCTTCCAAGATAGGCACCGAAGTATATTTTACCTCAGAGTGAGAAAGAGAAAAGAGAGAGAAAGAAAAGATTAAACTGTAAGACTTTTTAGATGGAATACATACACAGATGCTCAGAGAGAGAGAGAGAGAGAGAGAGAGAGAGAGAGAATAGAATAAAAGAGTAAGAGAGAATCCAATAGAAAGAGAAATCGAATAGAAAACTATCTCAAGAGAGAGAGAGAGAGAGAGAGAGAGAGAGAGAATAGAGAGAAAGGAGAGTAAAAGAGAATCCAATAGAAAGGTATCAAATCGAATAGAAAACTATCTCAAGAGAGAGAGAGAGAGAGAGAGAGAGAGAGAGAGAGAGAGAGAGAGAGAGAGAGAGAGAATCGAATAGAGAAGTATCTCCTAAGAAAGAGCGACAGAATCGAATAGAGAGAGAGAGAGAGAGAGAGAGAGAGAGAGAATCGAGAGAGAAAGGTATCTCAGAAGAGAAAGGAATCTCAGAAGAGAGAGAGAGAGAGAGAGAGAGAGAGAGAGAGAGAGAGAGAGAGAGAGAGAGAGAGAGAGAGAGAGAGAGAGAGTCGAATAGAAAAGTATCTCAAAAGAGAGAGTGAGAGAATCTAATAGAAAAGATATCAAAAGAGAGAGAGAGAGAGAGAGAGAGAGAGAGAGAGAGAGAGAGAGAGAGAGAGAGAGAAAGAGATCTCAAAAGAGAGAAGAGAATCGAGAGAGAGAGAGAGAGAGAGAGAGAGAGAGAAAGGAGAGAGAGAAGAGAGAGAGAGAAATCGAAGAGAAAGGTATCTCAGAAGAGAGAGACAAAGTAAAGGTATCGAGAGAGAAGAGAGAGAGAGAGACAAAAGAGAGAAAGGTATCTGAGAGAGAGAGAGAGAGAGAGAGAGAATCGAACAGAAAGATATCGAGAGACAGACAGACAGAGAGCATTATAATACTAAACTGCCATCCCCTCATCGAAATCTACAACGACGAAATCTAAACAAGACGCAGAACAAACGGCATATCGACAATTTCCTCCAAACGCTTTCGTCGTCCTCCGTGGGCGTCACAAGAGACGCGAAATTGGCGTTGGTCCTCATAGCTCGTTTGCCTAACTTCGACAGATAAGATTAGACCAACAAAGTCAGATGGTCACGCACGTATCCCCCTCCCGCCCTCTCTCCCCGGTAGCTACAATCGCCATGCTAACAACCAAATAAAATGCAAATATGTTTCCTGATCTGAGCTGGGACGACTCGGGCTGGTGTCTCTCTCCGGACATGCGCGCTTCGTCCTACACACTCCCACCGAGTTTTATTTACATGCAGATGGAGGTCGAGAGAAATCAGAATTCTTTCAATGTCAAGGTATCAATTTCGTCGATGAGAGAGAGAGAGAGAGAGAGAGAGAGAGAGAGAGAGAGAGAGAGAGAGAGAGAGAGAGAGAGAAGAGAAAATAATTGCCATTCTGATAATGGTTT
>NC_089756.1:31856261-31863761 GCF_040412425.1 Macrobrachium rosenbergii | reverse complement strand
TCATTTATGTAAATCGTTATAAACACGGGGATGCATGTGTGTGTATATATGTGTTTGTTTATATATACATATATATTTTTTTCTGACTCACATCAGGATCGAAGCCAGGTCCTTCAGTTGAAATGCGAGACCCTGCCAACCAAGCCACACAAGTCACAGAAGGAATTGAAAGACCTGGGTTCGATCCTGATGCGAGTCAGACATTTATTTCTGGTCTACACGTGAAGGTGTCTTGAATATATCTATATATATATATATATATATATATATATATATATATATATATATATATATATATATATATATATATATATATATATATATATATATATATATATATATATATATAAATATATATATATTAACATATAAGAATAGTTTTCAGAATAAGACAAAACAGATGAAACTTGAATAATAATAATAATAATAATAATAATAATAATAATAATAATAATAATAATAATAATAATAATGAAGCACATATTTGTGAAGTTCCCTCGATTTCATATATGTTATTTTTCCCCTTGGAATATTAATTATTATTCCAGTCGACATACACAAGATTTTCAAGTACTTGGAAAAGGTACCTTTCTTTTCCAACATCCATAACATTAGCTTCCTCGTGAAAACGAAAGAAAGTAACATATATTATTCTGCTTAAGCTTCGACAAGCTAACTTGAGAAAAAAATAAACAAGTAAAAAATGCGCTGAAGTTTCTTCGGCGCAATCGAGTTTTCTGTACAGCTGCTACAGCGTATACGCATGGCCACCGAAAATAGATCTATCTTTCGGTGTTCTCAGTATAATGCTGTATGAGCCGCGGCCCAAGAAACCTTAACCACGGCCCGGTGGTGGCCTGTCCTATGTCGTTGCCAGACGCACGGTTATGGCTAACTTTAACCTTAAATAAAATCAAAACTACTGAGGCAGGAGGGTTGAAATTTGGTATGTTTGATGATTGGAGGGTGGATGATCAGCATACCAATTTGCAGCCCTCTGGCCTCAGTGGTTTTTGAGATCTGAGGGCGGACAGTAAAAGTGCGGACAGAAGAAAGTGCGGACGGACAGACAAAGCCGGCACAACAGTTTTCTTTAACAGAAAACTAAAAATGCAAAACAATTTGTTCTTATTAAAGACTTCCTAATGACGCTCCGAGATCATTATCATTATTATTAAGGGCCTTTCCATTGCAATTTCCCGAAGTTACACCATTATAGAAGTTCAGGTTCCCTGGACGCGTAATTTGTGCCTTAAGTTGTGAAGGAGTTATCGAGTGCAAACTACTACAGAGCACGTAAAAAATGCGCCGAAGTTTCTTCGGCGCAATCGAGTTTTCTGTACGGCGCATAATGCTGTGGGAAACTCTCAGCCACGGCCTATTAAAATCTCAGCCGTCGCCCATGAAACTTTCACCAAGTGGTGGCCTGTGTTGTTGGCCCCCTATAGCGGTGCCAGACGCACCAGCATAGCTAACTTTAACCTTAAATAAAATAAAAACTACTGAGGCTAGAGGTCTGCAATGTGGTATGTTTGATGATTGGAGGGTGGATGATCAACATACCAATTTGCAGCCCTCTAGCCTCAGCAGTTTTTAAGATCTGAGGGCGGACAGAAAAAGTGAGGACAGAAAAAAATGCGGACAGAATAAAGTGCGGACGGACATGCAAAGCCACTTCAATAGTTTTCTTTTACAGAAAACTAACAAGAAAATTATAATCGTATTTTGTGTTATGGTCTATGATAAGAGAATTCTTACGCTTATTACCGATACAACGCGGCTGATTTGAAAAACAGCTTGGTATAAAGAGAGAGAGAGAGAGAGAGAGAGAGAGAGAGAGAGAGAGAGAGAGAGAGAGAGAGAGAGAGAGAGAGAGAGAGAATTGGCTCAATATCCTGTTAATTATTCAGTAAGACATGACATCCTTGAAAACGACTTGACACATATCCTTGAGAGAGAGAGAGAGAGAGAGAGAGAGAGAGAGAGAGAGAGAGAGAGAGAGAGAGAGAATTGTCTCAGTATCCTGTTTATTATTCATTATGACATGACATCCTTGAAAATTACTTGCCAAAATGAGAACCGAGAGAGAGAGAGAGAGAGAGAGCGATTGCCAAAATGAACCGTTGTATTCCGAGTATCAGAATTCATGCCTCAACTATATCGCACATTTCCATAAGGCTATTTTATAATAAACTCTCAACCATTTGTAATATTTCCTGGTATATCCAGTGAAATATCAAACATGAAATACAGAATCTATATAAAATTAAAACGCTCACCTATTTCTCTAGAATTTTCAGCACCCCCGCAGTCGTCGACCACAAAGTAAATAAAGTATACGGTAAAATAATGCTGAAATCGGTCCCCACTGACAGAGGAATACAATCTATATGCATATTAGATAAGGGGGCAAAGAGGATACAAACCTCAGATGATTCCCGTAAACAATGTGATGTATCCAATATGAAATAAAATGGTAAGTTCTTTTCCTGACGTTAATTTGCATCTTTATTCCTCTGTTTGTACAGTGTCTTGGTGGTTTACGTAAATTTAGGGGACGGGACACTGATTAAATTCACGTCAATAAAATACATCAATCACATTCTGCTCAGTTTAAATTCCTGGATACCTTGATATTTGCTGATTCGATTTTCGAAGTATTTTAAAATTACTTCTTTTGTTATTCCCTTTTTACTCAACTAATTATTTAACGGTTCGTCGTTTAACCTACTGCTATGTTTCTATGGTCCATTCCAACATTAAAAACTTTTTTCCAATCCAGAAAATAATCTTTGACGATTCCGCAACTGATTCTAAGATTTGTGTTAAAATCCAAAATGAAGAATGGAAGATTTGTGTTAAGGGCCAAAATGAGGAATGGAAGATTTGTGTTGAAAGCCAAAATGAGGAATGGATGATTTAAAAGCCAAAATGAGGAATGGAAGATTTGCTCTAAAAGCCAAAATGAGGAATGGAAGATTTGTGTTAAAAGCCAAAATGAGGAATGGGAGATTTGCTTTAAAAGCCAAAATGAGGAATGGGAGATTTGCTTTAAAAGCCAAAATGAGGAATGGAAGATTTGTTTTAAAAGCCAAAATGAGGAATGGAAGCTTTGCTTTAAAAGCCAAAATGAGGAATGGAAGATTTAAAAGCCAAAATGAGGAATGGAAGATTTGTTTTAAAACCCAAAATGAGGAATGGAAGATTTGTGTTAAAAGCCAAAATGAAGAATGGAAGATTAAAAACCCAAAATGAGGAATGGAAGATTTGTATTAAAACCCAAAATGAGGAATGGAAGATTTGTGTTAAAAACCAAAATAAGGAATGGAAGATCTGTATTAAAAGTCAAAAAGAGGAATGGAAGATTTGTGTTAAAGGCCAAAATGAGGAATGGAAGATTTGTGTTACAAGTCAAAACGAGGAATGGAAGATTTGCTTTAAAAGCCAGAAGATTTGTTTTAAAAGCCAAAATGAGGAATGGAAGATTTGTGTTAAAAGCCAAAATGAGGAACGGAAGATTTGTGTTAAAAGCCAAAATGAAGAATGGAATATTTGTGTTAAAAGCCAAAATGAGGAATGGAGTAAAATGTTTTATTATGATATGGAATACTAACCCAATAGCTCATAGAAATATTATTGAACAATTGACAGCTGAAGCTTTACAGCATAAAACATAGTACCTTCATAAACCACATGTCCTCATTATGGAAATAAATTTAACTGACTATGAGAAAATAAAATTACAAAAACATACGGTACAGGAACTCAAAAATATTAGAGCAAAATGCATATAAACAAGTAAAAAAATGCTCCGAAATTTCTCCGGTGGAATTGAGTTTTCCGTAAAGTTTATGATGCTGTATGAAACTCTCAGCCACAGCCCGACAGTGGCCTGTGTTGTTGTCAAATGCCAAAATCATTGCTTACGTTAACCTGGAAGAAATAAAAATTACTGAGGCTACAAGTTAATGACAGGAATGGATGATCAACATGTCAACTTTAAAAGCCCTCTAGCCTTGTTTTTCAGATCTGAGAACGGACAGAAAAAGTGAATGGACAAATAGCCATCTCAAGTTTTTTTGTACAAAAAACTAAAAAATGATAGCAAAAAGATACGGTACAAGAACTCAAAAAATATTAAAGCAAAATTCACAAAATCCTGACAGATGAACAACTATTTCTTAAAAAGAGAGAAAAAAATACTTCCAAGCAAAGGATTTTGCCTAAACATCCTGTGAAAAATTGGTCATTTCCCAGCGAGAATTGCATTCTCTAAACACAAGAACGACAGAAAATGCTGCCACCGGTTTTATAATTCATTCTGAAGACTCAATTGAGAAATGCACATTTACTAAGGCATAGAGACAGGAGAGTTAAAACTGATGTTAAAGTTTTTGAAAAGAGAGAGAGAAAGAGAATTAAAACTGATGTTATAGTTTTGGAGAGAATAGAGAGAGAGAAGAGACTGATGATAGTTTTTGGAGAAGAGGGAGAGAAAAAGAGAGAGAAAACATGATGTTATAGTTTTGGAGACTCAGAAAGATTAGAGAAAATGAGAGAGAGAGAGAAAAAGAGAGAGAGAGAGAGAGAGAGAGTCCGGTGATGTTATAGTTTTTGGAGAGAGAGAGAGAGAGAGAGAGAGAGAGAGAGAGAGAGAGAGAGAGAGAGAGAGAGAGAGTGAATTAAAACTGATGCTATAGTTTTGGAAAGAGAGAGAGAAACTCGAATAAAAGGTCGAGTTAAAACTGATGTCAAAGTTTCTGGTGAGAGAGAGAGAGAGAGAGAGAGAGAGAGAGAGAGATCACCAGAAGTGCAACCATCTTTTCCTTCATTTCCATCTTCCTCTTTCGAGAGTAATTGTCGGGAACTCAAAGAAAAAAACCTAGGAAGGAAAGAAAAATTATTCTTTTTCCTCTCTTGTTCTAACTGGAAACATTAAACGCTGGATGATCAAAGAAAGTCACAGTTTAGCGTAAATCTCTCTCTCTCTCTCTCTCTCTCTCTCTCTCTCTCTCTCTCTCTCTCTCTGAGTTCCTTCTCCAGTCCTCATTTCTTCTGGGAGAAAATCTCATTGTCAGCATTTTTTTTTTTTTTGGACACTGGAGAGAAAAAGTTTTGAAGGCACGGGGAGAAGGGGCAAAATGGCTGAAAATCAAAAGAGGGAACAAGTGAAGACTTGCAAAACTTCATCTTTTTTCAAATTAACTCCTTCAAATGTTTCAAAAATAAAAATGGTAAATCTTGAACGCCATTTTAAATGCCCGAAAAAGCCGAGGTACAGATTCAAGGTTTGGTCGAAAACATTTCTTGAAAAGAATAAATATACTGTGGAAAGGAACCTGACAGATGAACAAGAGATTTCTTAAAAGAGAGAGAAAAGAGAAAGCACGTCATTAAACGTCTGAAAAAGCCAAGGTTTCAGGTTTTGGTTGAAAATCCTGTGAAAATAACAAATATACTATGGAGAAGGAACTCTTAACTAGGAAGAGAAGAAGAGAGAGAGAAGTGGTGCCATTACACGGTCCGAAAAAGCCGAGGTTATAATTCCAGTTTCGGTTGAAGACATTTCCTGAAAATATCAAATATACTGTGGAATGGAAAAGAGAGAGAGAGAGAGAGAGAGAGAGAGAGAGAGAGAGAGAGAGAGAGAGAGAGAGAGAGAGAGAGAGAGAGAGAATGTCATTAAACGTCCGAAAAAGCTGTGCAAATTCAAGTTTTGGTTTGAGAACATTTCAAAAATAATGTATACTATGGAAAGGCCCCTCCTAACAGAGAGAGAGAGAGAGAGAGAGAGAGAGAGAGAGAGAGAGAGAGAGAGAGAGAGAGAGAGAGTCATTAAAAGTCCGAAAAAGCCAAGGTGCAAATTAAGTTTTGGTGGAACATTTCATGAAAATAAATACACTATGGAAAGGAACCTTTATGAGAGAGAGAGAGAGAGAGAGAGAATTAAAACTGATGTTATAGTTTTTGGAGAGAGAGAGAGAGAAAGAGAGAGAGAAAATTAAAACTGATGTTATAGTTTTTGGAGAGAGAGAGAGAGAGAGAGAGAGAGAGAGAGAGAGAGAGAGAGAGAGAGAGAGAGAATTAAAACTGATGTTATAGTTTTTGGAGAGAGAGGGAGAGAGAAAGAGAGAGAGAAAATTAAAACTGATGTTATAGTTTTTGGAGAGAGAGAGAGAGAGAGAGAGAGAGAGAGAGAGAGAGAGAGAGAGAGAGAGAGAGTTAAAACTGATGTTATAGTTTTTGGAGAGAGAGAGAGAGAGAGAGAGAGAGAGAGAGAGAGAGAGAGAGAGAGAGAGAGAGAGAAACTCGGTCGAGTTAAAACTGATGTCAAAGTTTCTGGTGAGAGAGAGAGAGAGAGAGAGAGAGAGAGAGAGAGAGAGAGAGAGAGAGAGAGAGAGAAGAGAAAGTAGACCAGAAGTGCAACCATCTTTTTTCTTTCATTTCCATCTTCCTCTTTCGAGAGTAATTGTCGGGAACTCCAAGAAAAAAAAAACCTAGGAAGGAAAGAAAAATTATTCTTTTTCCTCTCTTGTTCTAACTCGTAAACATTAAACGCTTCGTGATCAAAGAAAGTCACAGTTTAGCGTTATTCTCTCTCTCTCTCTCTCTCTCTCTCTCTCTCTCTCTCTCTCTCTCTCCGAGTTCCTTCTCCAGTCCTCATTTCTTCTGGGAGAAAATCTCATTGTCAGCATTTTTTTTTTTTTTTTTGGACACTGGAGAGAGAAAAAGTTTTGAAGGCACGGGGGAGAAGGGCGAAAAATGGCTGAAAATCCAAAAGAGGGAACAAGTGAAGACTTGCAAAAACTTCATCTTTTTTTCAAATTAACTCCTTCAAATGTTTCAAAAATAAAAAATGGTGAAATCTTGAACGGGGCCATTTTAAATGCCCGAAAAAGCCGAGGTACAGATTCAAGGTTTGGTCGAAAACATTTCTTGAAAAGAATAAATATACTGTGGAAAGGAACCTGTTAAGAGAGAGAGAGAGAGAGAGAGAGAGAGAGAGAGAGAGAGAGAGAGAGAGAGAGAGAGAGAGAGAGAGAGAAAGCATGTCATTAAACGTCTGAAAAAGCCAAGGTACAAATTCAGGTTTTGGTTGAAAATATTTCATGAAAATAACAAATATACTATGGAGAAGGAACTCTTAACAGGAAGAGAGAGAGAGAGAGAGAGAGAGAGAGAGAGAGAGAGAGAGAGAGAGAGAGAGAGAGAGAGAGTGGTGTCATTACACGTCCGAAAAAGCCGAGATACGAATTCCAGTTTTGGTTGAAGACATTTCTTGAAAATATCAAATATACTGTGGAAAGGAACCCTGTTAAGAGAGAGAGAGAGAGAGAGAGAGAGAGAGAGAGAGAGAGAGAGAGAGAGAGAGAGAGAGAGAAAGAATGTCATTAAACGTCCGAAAAAGCCAATGTGCAAATTCAAGTTTTGGTTTAGAACATTTCACGAAAATAACAAATATACTATGGAAAGGGCCCTCCTAACAAGAGAGAGAGAGAG